>NC_060267.1:102167019-102265764 GCF_021613505.1 Equus quagga | reverse complement strand
GCGCTCTGCCTGCAGCGGCTGCCGGACGAAGGTAGGACGCGGCCGCTCCCAGGCCGGGGAGCACCGGCGCGGCGCGGGGCGCGACGGCGGACCCGGCGCTCGGCTGGCCGGGGGCGCACACGCCGGGGGCGCCTGGTGAGGGTCCCCGCGGGAGGCCAGGGCGGACGGCCGCACCGACGCGCGGGAGGGGAGCGCCCCGAGGCGGGGGGCTTGAAGGGGTCACCGCAGGACAGGCGGTGCGCAGCGCAGCCCGGCCCGGGAAGCCTGCAGGGGGCTCCGCAGGGCGCGCGGCTGGGGGACCCGGGGCAGGGCGACCGCAGCGGGCCGGAGCGAAGGTTCTGAACGCTCGAGGGCGCATACCCGGTCCGGCCCGCGAGTCGGGTTCCCGGAGCGAGCCCGGGCCGGCGCGGCGACCACGTGCCTCCTCGCTCCGGGCGAGTTTGCCCGGGGCCGGCGTGCGTGGGCGTTCACGGCGGGGGCCTTGGCGTCCCAAGGCTGCGGTCGCCGGGACCCAACTTTCTGTCGCCCGCCCGCCAGCACCCCCGCGCCGACCCCAGAGTCTGCAGTTCCTCAAAGTTGCAAAGAGGCTGGAGGCGGGAGGGGGTGCCGGGCGGGGGTGGTCTCGGCCACACTGCCCCCTGCCTGGCCGGCCCTGCCGCAGCGCTGCGGCGCAGCCCCCTCCGCCCGGGCGCCTCTGGGGCTGCTGCACCCCTGGACCTGTTGTCTGAACCCGGTAGCGGCGGGAGGGGGAGGAAGGACCCGCGCCCAGGTCCTGCCCGCGCTGAGGAAAGTTCAGATTGGGTGCTGATTAAGAATTGCCGGAACTGTGAGTCGGGGGCAGAGTGAGGTGGGAATGGCAGCTGCCCACCCGCTGCTCACTTGGGGGGCATAATGGCGGACTTACAGGCCCCGCGTTCTGTGCGCCCTGTCGCCGCCCATTTGCCTGTCTTTAACCTTCACAGCCATCCCCTCAGGAGGGCGCTATTAATCTTTCCACTTCACAGGTGAGGACACTGAGCCTCAGAGAGAGGAAGCCTCTTGCCCAAGGTCACACAGCCAGTAGATGGTAAAGCAGGGATGCTAACCTAAGTCCACGTGACCGGCAAGATTTCGGTGGTGTCCAGGCACCCCCCTGCCTCCCTCCTGTCTGCTCCCCAAGTTGGGCCTGGCTCAGTTCATGGGAAAGGATCCATTTGCAATCCAGGCGACAAGCTCCTGTGTGGGGCATGGGGGCGGGGTGAGGGGCAGCAAGAGCTGGTCGCTGCCCCTCCTGTCCTGTCCCCAAGGCTAAGTCAGGTCTGTAACCCCTGCACCACTGTGGCCCTAGGTTCCGAGGGCCTGGAAGCCTGAGAGCCAGTGGAGGGTCTTGCTTTAGGCCCCCATCAGGCCTTAGTTGGTGTCCCAAGACCCTGGCAGGCCTCCAGCTCTGCCCAGGTGGCCCTCCGCTTCTCCTCCCACCTGAGTTAGTGCTGATGGTACACTGATGGCAAGAGGGTGCCCAGGTTTCCTTTGCTGGGGTTGAGGCAGATGGGTAGGCCCGCCGACAAGGAGGGCATCTTGGAATAGTGCCCTTCCTCAGTGGAGCTGCCCGCAAGGAGCGGGTCAGTAAGAAGGAACTCATGCAGAGCTGGGCGCCCACCACCGTCCTTCCGTCTGAGCTTGGCCCCTCAGACGACGGGGCAGCGCCGCCACAGGCGTGCTCCGTGATCTTGGACAAGTCGCTCCCTCTCTCCGAGGCTCACTGTCTGTATCTGTAAGCGGAGCGCCTAACACCTGTCCTGCAGGGTCTCTAGGAGGATGAAACGAGGTCTTGGCCCTGGCATGGCACGCACCCCAGAGCGGGCTGAGACGGGGGCTGTGATGTCCTGAGAGAGAGGGCGTTGCTCTCTTGCTCCTGACCCTCCCCCACCGTGTGTGTGTGTGTGTGTGTGTGTGTGTGTGTGATGGGTGAGGCATATGGATCGTGTGTGTGTGCATGGAGGCATGTGGGGGGCGCGTTTGGGATGCTTATGGGTGTGCACGAGGCTTGAGTGTCACGTGTGTGAGACACGCGGGTCTTGTGGTGCCCACAGTCATTTGCCTGCCACTGGCCTTGTCTCCTGACAGGAGGCCACTTCTCTGTCCATCAGTGCCAGCAAGTACCCGGCATGTGAGTTTTCCTTGGAAAATCTTGCTGGAGACTGATCCTTGAGCTGAGCCCTAAATCAGAGAGTGGCTGGTGCGTTCACCTGCGTCAGCAGGAAATCACTATTTTAGAAAGAAAATCCCTGGCCTTCTCTGGGCCACAGGAAAATTGGTTCCTGTGGGCTGGTCTCAAATGAAAGCCTCTGAGATGTGAGTCTAGTTTGGTGAGAGGCACCTGATGGGAGGTCAGCCAAGTCTGAGAGTGACAGAGAGAGATGCAGAGACGGGTCATAGGCCTGGCATCCTCAGAGAAGAGCTTCAGCTGGCGAGGGGACGTTCTGAACAAGACCAGCTTATCTGCTTATTCTGCGGTGTGATTTAAAGCACTGGGGAAGAAAGAATGGGGTTGGAGACCAGACTCACGTCCCCAACTTAGGCCCCTCTTCTTGCCAGCTGTGTGACCTTGGGCACGCTAAGTAATTTTTCTGAGCTTCAGTGTTTTTCATCTTGAAAGTGGGAAGGGTGACCTTGCAGGGCGGTCCTGAAGAGTCAGTGCTCACAGATCCCAGCCCAGGGCCCAGTGCAGGGTAGATGCTCAGCAAATGCTCCTTCTCCTCTTCCTTCCCTGAGCTTCACATCTGCTCTAACTTCAGACTCGGGGAGATGATCTGTCAGCGGAGGTCTCAGGACTCAGGGTGGGTTTCTGGAGAGCCGCGGCTTGAGGCTCTCCACTCCTAGGGTGTGGGGGATCCAACCGGCTGTGTCTACCATGTGGCTGCTTGAATCCACCACCTGGCCTTGCCCGGGTAGGTTGGCCAAAAGCGTGGATGTACACACCCCACAGTTACACAGCACGTGTGTCCTGCTCACCCTGCACAGTTTTCAGAACCTAAAGTAGTGCATAGTCATGTCCCTTGAAGAAAGACACGTGCAGCCACTGGGATGGAGAACTCTGTGATTCTAGCTTCCTGACGCTTTTGAGGGGTGTGTGTGTGTGTGTGTGTGTCACTTGTGTTCTAACAAACCTCCACCTTGACATTTTCAGTCCTGTAGACGGGGACACATTTTCTTCTATTCGCCACTGTAAAGGCCTCCAGAGGACCTCCTCCCCCCGCCCCCAGGCTCTTGCTGGTCTCTGTGTGGGATCAGAAAAATAAAAGCCCGTTCTCAGCTTTGCGTTGCCCCCAGCCCCTCAAATAGCAGAAGTTCAAGGTGCCCAGTGATGGGGAATGTGAGGTGGAAAGCAACAGAAAATTCCTATCAGGGCGGCCGCTCAGAGGAGGAGGGCTCTGTGACCCAGTGGAGAAGTTCTGATTTCCACTGGCAGATTCTTCCCGTGGTGTGGCCTGATTAATTTTCCTCCTTATGCCAGTCCTTTCTGCTCTCTAATGGACTCTTGGAACGTTAGCCAGGAGGGTTAATAGAAGTCATCACGTCCAACCCTCTTATTAGAGAGATGGGGAAATAGAGAGCCAGTGAGGAGGAAATGGCTTTTTATTCATTCAGCAAATATTTGTTGGGCCTTGTTCTTGGGGCTGGGGATAAGGCCATGAACAAGACAGAGACCTTGCTGTAACAGGCTTTACATTCTAACAGGGAGACTGGAAACAAGTGAACAAGTAAGTAGGAATGGGATAGTTTCAGAGTCGTCAACACGGGAACGCAGGGCGATGTTGTGGAGAGTCCCAGGGGAGGGGGCTTCTTCAGATAGAGGGGTCGAGGGTGGTCAGGGAAGGCCTCTCTGAGAAGGTGATTTTTGAGCAGAGACTAAACAGCAAGAAGACTCAGCCATGCCAAGGGCAGAAGGAAGAACTATGTAGGCAGAGGGAACAGCAAGTACCAAGAAAAGCTGTGGTCTGCAAGGGGTAGTGTGGGGAGGACCAGTCTGACTTGTTGGAGGAAGAGAAAGAAGTGAGGGAGAGGGAGAGTGAGGAGCAATGAGGTTGGAGGAGCCAGATCAGGAAAGGCTAGATCACTGGAGGGGAAGGAGTGTGGATTTTATTCTAGGATGGGGGCCGTTGGAAGTCTTGACCAGGGACTTGGGCTGGCTCTGAAGATGAGCAAGGTTTTGAGTGATGGAGAAGGCGGTGAGGAGAGGCGTGCCAGGCAGAGGAATGGCACGAGTAAAGGAGCCGAGGTGAGAAAGCTGTAGTTGCTGAGGTTCCGGGACAGGCAGGAAGCAAAGGCATTGAATGCAGCTTTGGGGAGCTGTCCAGGGTTCTGAAAGGCGCATCCGGCGTCTCTGCAATTATGGACTGTTAGGGGAGCGTGTGTGTGTGTGTGTGTGTGTGTGTGTGTGTTCCCGTGGTACCCAGCTAGCTGATGTGTCCCTGTGCCGGTTACCTAGGAGACAACAGAAAGACGATGGGGCAGGATCTGATTGGTTCCTCACTCCCGCTGCTCATCTCTCTGTCAGAACTGCAGGCAGAGGTTACAAATGGTCCATGCGGGCATGCCAAGTGCTGGAAGGGGAACCACGAATGTTCGCTGCCCCGAGTCCTGTGTGTATGTGTATGTGTGTGTGGTTGCCAGTGCGTGCGTGTGCACGTCTTGAACAAAGCGGCAGCATCTGGAGCTAATGCGCTTCCTGCTGTGAAGCATCTGCTTGTTGCCTTAAATCAGGTAGTGGGGGCCCAAATAAATTTCAGAAAACCAGCCAGACTTGGGAAAAGATCTTTTGTTTGGTTTTAATAACTGCAGTGTCAACACTGGAGCTGATTTTAAACGTCTCCCTGTACCTCCAAAAATGCAAATAAAGCTTGGAGTGGTGGAAGTGATGTCCTGTGACGTGGGCTGTAATGTCAGTGTGCAGAGCTGCCCCTCCCCGCCCCAAGCTGACAAGGTTCGTATAAGACTGCAGATCTGTTTTCTTCTCCTCTTTCCTTTTTTAAAACAATAGTATCTCTTTTTATTCTACTTTGTGAGGGAAAGGACAAGGGATCTACACTTTAATTTTGCTTAGAAAGGGGATGGGAAAACAAACACACAAAACCCCATTAAAATATTTCCTTTGCGTTTGACTCCCAAAGCAGCAGCCCAGGTGGACTTGGGAAAAAACAGAAACCCAACATCGGACAGCTCCAGGGCTGCGGAAGACTGAGTATTCTCTGTGTCTCTCCCCCTGCTCCTGCCTCCCACCTAGCAGGGCTCGGCAGATGACACAGCTGGTGAGGAAGGAAGTGGGGATGTCCCCGTCCCACTCTTGGCATTTCTGTCCTGGGCTCAAGTTTTAATGTGCTGTGTGTGACGAGCCTTCTCTGCTTCTTCCTTGTCATCTTAATAATTTTTTCGAGTGAGAAAAAAATCATACTGTGCCTTCCACCCATCTCCCTATTTCCCATGTCTCCCTCACCATGGTCAGAGGTGTTTTATCTGAAACACACATCTGGGGTGGTTATGCATTACCCATTGTGAATGAAGTAGGCCCCAGGGCCTTTGCACTTGCTGTTCCCTCTGCTGGTTTAATCTTCCACCTTATGTGTATATGATCCACTCACTTCATTAGATCTGTGCAACTGTCTCCTCCTCAGAGAGGCCTTCCCTGACCATCCCATCTAAAGTGGCAGCCTTTAACCCTGTAACTCTCTTGTTCTCCCCAGCACTTTGCACTGCCTGACCTTATGTCATGTGCTTGTTTATTGCCCCTCTCTTCCACTAGTCTGTGCATGTTGCATGGGCTGGGACTATGTCTGATTGTGCTCCGTTGTCTCCCCAGCCTCTAGCACGTTGCCTGACACGTAGTAGTTGCTCGATAAATATTTGTGGACAAAGGGAGTGAAATGGGCCTGAGGGACAGAGTTGAACCAGAGAATGTAGGCTTTATAGGGGCCCTGGCTCAGCCCCCCGGATCTCCTGATTTTTCTAGAGAAGCTAAAAATCCAGAGCTTTGCCTCCCACCTTTGAGATGTTACACACCAGTTCAACCAAGTCTCTGAGGTCCAGCAACACCCCTTCTGGAGTGGGAGGCCTCTGGCTTTCATTGCGATCTGGCTGCAGTCACCTTTCTTTCCTCCTTCACCTTGTTCTGCTGCTCAGAGCCTCGGCTCAGGCGGCCGCCTCTGCCTGGATCGCCTCTCTCCCACCCTCTCCTTCATCGAGCAGATTCCCATTTCCTCTTGCTCCAACCCTGAGGCCAGGCCAAGGTGCAGCCTCCTGCTGCCCCTCCCCACGGCATGAGTATCTCCCACCACTTCCTGTCCTGGCTCCTCCTCTCTTGGAGGATAACCAAGCATTTGCTCGTCTGTCTCCTCCCTAGACACGGAGCTCCGTGGGCAGGAACCCTGTCCAGTCCGTCTAGGGCTCTGCAGTGCCCAGCACGGGGCTGGCATACAGTAGGTGCTCACTAAGTGAGTGATGAATGGAATAGAGAAAGGGAGGGGAGGAGCCAGCCTTTGTTGAGCACCTGCTGTGAGCTCGGCCCTGGGCTCACCACTTTACCTCCTTTCCTTGCGATGGCCTAGTGACGAGGGAGTTGAGGCTCAGAGAGGACATGACTTGGCCTGAGCACCTGGTGTGCAAGGGGCTCCCCATGGAGCTGAGCAGCCTCTCCCTGGCTGGCGTGCTGTCCCTACCCCATTCCGTTCCCTAAATAAACCTCTATTCCAGGCCACGTGGGGCTGGCATCCCGTCCAGCACAGCTTCTCCCAGACTGTTGACCATGTGTGGATGACTTTGCCTTTCTGAGCCTCGCTTTCTTCCCTGTAAGATGGCAGCATTCGTAGCCTCCGCAGGGTTCCCGTGGGAAGAGGCTTTGCCAGCTGGGGGCGGTGCACTTGTGGGACGGTGACCGGCACAATGAGGGCAGTGACCAGTCGCTCAGTGCGAGGCCACACTTCACCCTGCGTGTTCAGCTTCTTCTGTGTCTGTGACACCCCAGGGCCTCACAGAGCAGCCACGGAGCCTGAGGGCTGGTGGCCGGATGGGTGTCGCACTGAGTGCTGTGGGCCCGAGGCAGGATTCTGAGATCTGTCTTGATGCTGTGAGTGGTTTTGATGTGACTACCTGGGCCTCAGTTTCCTCTTCAGGAAAATCAGGAAATAATTCTGCCCCAAAGGGATGCTGTGTGGATCTAATGAAGTAAAGTGGAAGAGAAAGTGGTTTGAAATGTGCAGAGGGCTTTGTCCCTGTGGGAGCCCCTGAGGAAATGGGAGTGATGCTGAAGAGTGATGCTGGAGCAGGGACGTCAGCATGAGTGTGCGTGAGGTTGACAGTAAGGGTGATAATAGCAGCTAAAGAGGTGGAGGTCTAAGAGCTTTGTGTATTAACTGTTTTAACTTGCATAACAGTCCTATGAGCAGGTATGGTTATTAACCCTGCTTTTCAGATAAGGAAACTGAGGCCAAAAGAGTGCGTGAGCTGCCCAAGGGCACACAGCAGGGAAGGAGCAGAGCTGGGTTTGAACCCGGGCGCTCTGTCTGCTGGGGCTGTTTTTAAGCCACTGTGAGGCTGAGGAGGGCTTGGGCTCTGGTGTGGCTCCTGCGGGGTCCTTTGGAGGTGCTTTCCTTGGCCCCAGAGTGGCCCTGCCCTGGCCCCACCCTGAGCTCACCTCCCTTCCATGGGATTCCCACGCATGTCATGTTGGTCTCTGGAAACTGATTCCCCACCTCTGCCTGGACATTGCAGACGGGCCTCAGGCAGAGGGAGGGAGGGGCAACAGCGTCCCCAGGGAAAGAAGGTCTTCACTGGGTGGCACATGTGCTCCCAGCCTCTGCCCCAGATGCGGCTGTAGGTCACAGGTCTCCCTGTAGATCTGCCCTGAGTCTGCCCCCCAGACCCCCAAGGTCTGACCCATGACCCCAGAGTCAGGGCAGGCAGAGGGAGGACCGAGGCCACTCTGCTCCCAGCAGAGGATGGGTCAGTATTTAGCAAGACGGTGAAAGACACACTTCCTATTCTGTGCCTGCTACCCTGGGGGAGGGACAGGGACGGGCAGGGTGGGGGGCAGGGAGGCAGAGAGCCCCTCCTATGAGGACACAGAGTGGTCTTGTGGGGGAGGGGTCCAAGTATCCTGAGACCCATCAGGGCAGAGAGAACAGACAGTTCCAGGGTCCCAAAGGGTAGGCCCAGGCCCCACGGGGAGAGAGGAGTCACGGGGAGGCCGGTCCATGATTGGTGGGTAAGGGTTCCCTCCTGGTTACAGCTGGGCCAACGTGGGCTGAGCTGCTCTGAGAGGGAGCGAGCTCCCTGCCGTGAGGCTCATGGAAACAGAGCATGAGGAACTTTCATTGGAGTTGTGTTCAAAAGGTCAGACTAGAATGTGGCTCTCAACTGGGGACATTTGGACATGGGTGGCAGTGTCTTTGGGTCGTCACAATCACTGGAAAGCTGCTGGCTGCTGGTGCAAGGGGATCAAGGATGCTAAGTCTCTGGCACGTGCAGGAGAGTTCTGCCCAGAGATTCTCCACCCCAAAAGCCCCAACTCCTTATTGGGAAACTGGATGGCATCAGCCTCCAGAGCGTTCAGAAAGGGACGGTGTTGCCAGCCCGCAACTCACCCCAGCGTTGTGAGAAGGGAGGCTGGCAGCGGCCTTGTGAATGATGGCTGGCACCACTGCTGGTCTGTCACCCTAAATGGTGCTCAGGGCCATCTTGGAAGAGTCGTAGGGGGCTGGACCCGTATCACATTTGTACCTTTGGTCTGGGGATAGTTCCTGTCTGCTGGTCAGAATCAAACAGGCTCAGCCGAAGTGTGTGTCAGGTGGTCTTCAGTTGTCCTCATCTGATTTCTTGAGTTGCTGGAGATGGGGCAATGGTGACTGGTGGTGTTAGTGGCCTTGGGGCCCACTGGGGAGGCTCCAGGCCTGTGTTTGAGGAACCAGATCAGCCCCCAAGTCAGAGACAGTGTCAATGTTACCCCAAGAATGTCCTTTCTACATGACGCAAATCACTGTTCTCCCAGAAGTCAGTCAAAAGCGCAGGTCATAGTGGGCTCCCCAAGAGCTGGATTGTGGGCAGATGGGGTGTCAGAAACCAGGCACCTGAGCTGTTCCGGGCTCAGCCTCGGTGACTGGGGGAAGGCAGGGAGAAGTCGAGCCCAGGCTGGGCTGGGTTGGAATGACATGGTTCCAAGCAGTGTCCACAGTGTCCACAGAATTCCAAAGGAGGGGGTCAAGTGGGAAACTAGCCTGCAGATGGGGAAATGGAGGAGGCGGCAGATCCCTGGTGCTAGGCCGCCACTGAGAGTTCCGGGAAGCGTGGCCCATGGGACACCTGAGGCCCAGAGCTTCAAGTCTGCCGTCCAACATCCCCACCAGCGGTGGGCGCCGGGGCTCCTAACACCCAGCAGTCTGGGTGTTAGGTTTAGTGCGAAGGCCCCAGCCAGCCTCTGTTGGCCGCTGGGTTCACATCCTGTGGGCTGACTGTGCGCAAGTCCACTCCTCTCTGAGCCCAGTCTCTCCCATTGAGTGAGGGGGGTAGACTGTGCTTGGAGGGGGCCTCCCAGGGCTCTGGTGGCCTCCTGCCCTCTCTCCTTCCCCCTCTCTTTTACCCGCTGGAGAGTGAGTCTGTCCAGGCAGGCCTGCTGGCAGGACACGACGCCTTGGAGCGCTTGAGGCTTTGATGGGGCCTCTGAGCCCTGGCAGGCCCCACAATCGCCAGGCTCCAGGGACTTTCCTCTGCATGGTCCTGGACGCCCCCATTTCTCCCCACCCCGACTTGGAGCTGAGCTCTGGGCCCAGGCTGGGAGTGGGCCGGGCCAGGCCTGGTGTGGAGGCTCCGTGGGAGCTGCTGGACGCGCCGTGCAGTGTGCACTTTTCGCAGCCTCCTTCTTTGCTCTGGAATTGTCACCCGTTCAGTCAGTAGGCAGTTTTTGAGCATGTATTGTATGCAGATGTGGGACTCGGTCCTGATGGCCGAGGAGGCCCCTGACCTCACAGGGCCTACGGGCGTGGAGCTGAGGTCCGTGGGCTCTGCCTCTTGCCATGCCCCTGCACACTAGCTTGGATCACCCCTCTGCTCTTCCTGATGGCTGGTCTGCCTCAGTTTACCCACCAGGGACTCACTCCTCTGCAGTCCTCAGGGTGCGTGCCGCCGGGAGGTGGGTGGTCTGTAGCCTTCTCTGAGGTCAGGAGACTGGGAAAAAGGGCAGCCTGCACGGGATTTTAGATGCTGATCCCGAGGCTCCCTTCCAGAATGTTACCTAATTTTAACTAATTCCGTGTGTTGAGTTCAGAGCATTCTGAGGACATAGTTATTCTTTTTTTTGTTTATTCTTTCATTCTGCAATCTATTAGTAAGCTCCTACTACGTGCGGAGTACTTCTCTTATACCATTTCATTTGATCTTCCCTGAAACCTGACTGAGTGTAGGTCATATTATCTCCATCTCACAGTTGGGAACCTGAGGCACAGAGAGGTTAAGTCACTAGCCCAAGGATGCACTGCTGGGAAGTGGCAGAGCAGGGGTTTCACCCCAGGAATGTGTTTCTCCCAAGCCAAAGCTCCTTGTGTGACCTCAGGCTGCTTCCTCCTGGAGGTGCAGTTTGCAGGATCAGAGAGGGAGTCCCCAACGATGGGGCACTCAGGGAAGGAGCATCCAATTATGTCTCGGGTTGGGGAATTGGAACTGACATCTGACCTGGGTTTTAAAGAGCGATTGTGAGTTGCAAGGAAGGAAGGGAGCAGGAAGGGCATTTCGGCTGAGAGATTAGTGTGTGCAAAGCACAGAGCTGAGAAAAACGTGGTGTGTCCCCCGTTGCAGCATGGTGGCATGTCAGCTGCATGAGTTGTGCGGTGGGGGGGTGGGTGCGATTCTGGAAGGTAGGCTGGAGCCAGGTTGTGAGGGTAGAGATGGCCACACCCTGGATCACAAATGGGCCTTGCTTGACCCAACAGTGGCTTGAAAATATTAGCCGCCAATAAATTTTAAGTGTGTGTATGTGTGTGTGTGTGGGGGGGGGGGGGGGGCGAGATCTCACATTAAAAAAGCAGATTTGCAGCTTTCTTCAGAGCCTGGGCCTGCCTTTCTGCTGTCCCTTGTGCAGCACGGTTTCTGCCACCCTCCCTATCCAGCCGTTGATGCGTTTACTCACTTGCTGGGCCTTGGTGGTGCTTGTGTTTGAGACCTGGAACTCCTCTACGGAAAGAGTTTGAGCTTCATCCTGTTTAGGCAGCTAAGAGATTTCCAAGCAAGAGAATGACATCTTTAGAAAGCTCTTGCTGGCTGCCAGGGGGATGCAGCGAGGTGAGGCAGGGAGACCCCCAAACGACTCACCCTCCTTGTCACTTTAGGAGCGTTTCACCGACAAGTGCCTTATTCACACTGTCTTTACTCCTTGTAACCCCGTGCAAGGCTGGGTTATCAGCCTTATCAAATGACAGAGAGAAGCTCCAAGAGCAGATGCCATGAAAGAAAGGATTGAAAAATTGGACTACATAAAAATTTAGAAGTTTTATATGACCAAAGAAACCATTCACAAAGTTCAAAGGCAAAGACCAGGAGGAAAAGCATCTACAACAAACCTCACCAAAGAATAACATCCAGAGGATGTAGAGGTCTCCTGCAGACCAATAAGAAAACGGAGAGAAATCCAGCACAGATGCGGGAGGCGAGATGGACAAGGACATTCACTGCAGTGTTTATGAAAGAAAAGGAAATAAACTAATTGTCCATCAACAGGGGACTGGCTTGATAATTCAGAGTCACATGGTTGAGATAGGTTCAGACACATCAGTAAAGAATCTTTCTCCAACCTCTGTCTTCCATTTGCTAACTCCCTACCTCTCCCACAGTAGGTAACCGCTATTACCTGTTTCTAGCATATCCTTCTAGAAATTTCTTCCATGCATACATAAGCAACTATGCCTACATAGTCTTCCCCTCTTTTTGCACAAATGGTGGCATGCTAACATGCACCTATGCACCTTGCTTGTTGTTATGAGTTATGGTAAACACAAAGAAGAGTGAGGAAGAGCAACACACAGAGGTCGCTGATGCATCTGACCTGGGCTGAGGGGTAGGTCACTCCCAGCACCCAGGGCCACACGGCCCTCCTAAATGGCTGTTCCAATTTATACTCTCTCTTGGGATTTGTGTAATTTTACAAAAAGGGTAAAGATTGGAGGTGGTTTTACTTGTTCAGGGTCCCAGAACTAGACAGTGGCTTTGGTTCAGTGTGTCGGTCCTGTGGGCTCAGCTGGGGGTGCCGGTGAGCTCAGAGCAAAGGGATGTTGGCGGTGGAACAGGCCAGATGTGGCACTGGGCAGATGTGAAGCGCCGGGCGAGGCCTAGATAACACGCAGGGTTTCCTGACTGGGATTCCTCAGGGCCTGGGGGGCTATGCTGGTCCTTTCGCTGAGATGGGGGACATGAAGAGCGGGTTTTAGGGGGCTGAGTGTGAGGGGCCTGCCAAGAGGCCCTGTCCTAAGGCCTCTGGACGGATAGCCTTGGGAGCTGGCAGCCCAGTGGGGAAGCCCATGGCGAGGTGCCCTTCAAACAACCATTTTTCAACTGAATGGACAAATGCTTGTCCTCTCTCATCCAGCGAAGGCAGTTTATCCTGGGTGGACAGTGAATTCTCCCAGGAAGCTTCGCTGCCAGAGACCCTGGAGTCTCGAATTTACTGCTTGCCTTCTGTACCAACGGAGCTGGGCCTCAGGATTTACGCCCGGGGCTGACGGGCAGCTGGCTCTGGGCTGGCGGGAGTCCTGGAGGGCAGGCAGGTGGGGGCAGCGGTATTTTATAGCGAGTCTGGGACCCAGGAGGGTGTAAGTCACTGTGGCCTCCTGGCCTCCTAGGAGAGGCCGCCTCCCTCTAGTGGGTGGGACGGGGCTGTTGGGGGCGGTGATGCCTGGGGACAGCAGAAACGACCCTCCATCCGAGACCACTTGGTTCAGCTCTCTCTGGTTCTAGGTGGGGAGACTGTCTGGAGAGAAGGCGAGTGCGGCCTAGGTCCCCCCGGGAGGCCAGGGCTCCTCGGACCTGAGCGGTCAGACACTGGTCTGAGTGGTCTATTTTTTGCTGTTGTTTTGTTTCTTTCAAATGTCAACCAGCCTGAACCACAGACCTCCCTGTAAACCACTCTTGGCCCAGCATGGACAGTCTGCTGGGTCCACGTGCTGACCGAGACCTCCGTGGCCTCTGCCCTCTGGGAGCTCACACACTCAGTTAGTGGTCTCCAGAGTAGGGCGAGGGGGCCACACCCAGGAGAGTCTCCTGAGGAGGAAAAAATATTACAAGCTTCAGTTTACATTTCTTTTCTTTCTTTCTTTATATTTTTTTTTTTTGAGGAAGATTAGCCCTGAGCTAACTACTGCCAATCCTCCTCTTTTTGCTGAGGAAGACTAGCCCTGAGCTGACACCCATGCCCATCTTCCTCTACTTTATATGTGGGACGCCTACCACAGCATGGCTTTGCCAGGCGGTGCCATGTCTGCACCCGGGATCCGAACTGGCGAACCCCAGGCCACCGAAGTGGAACGTATGCACTTAACCACTGTGCCACCGGGCCAGCCCTACATTTATTTTCAATCACATTTTAATTTTTTCCTTTTTTTGCATATGTTGTATAATGCAAGTGATATACAAATATGGTAATACATAGATAATTCATAAATAATAGGCGTACGTTAGCACAGAGGAATGCATGAACGTTTTTCTCCAGATGGAGGTGCAAGATCAAAAGGGCTTGGGGAGGGGCCGACCCGGTGGTGCAGCGGTTAAGTTTGCATGTTCCTGCTGGTTTGGACCCCAGGTGTAGACATGGCACTGCTTGACAAGCCATGTTGTGGTAGGCGTCCCACATATAAAGTAGAGGAAGATGGGCACGGATGTTAGCTCAGGGCCAGTCTTCCTCAGCAAAAAAAGGAGGATTGGCAGCAGATGTCAGCTCAGGGCTAATCTTCCTCAAAAAAAAAAAAAAGGTGGGGGGACTTGGGGACTACTCACTGCCCCTCGTTGGGAGAATGGTGGCTGGAAGGACCCTGGCTGGGCTTGCCCTTGCTTGGAGGGCAGAGGCTCCAGCATGTGCTGAGCATCTGCTCAGTGCTGGGTGTGGATCACCCCTTTCTGTAGGGGCCTGGGTCCTACAGCCACAGTGGGGCACGAACAGGAGCCTGAGCCCAGAGAGGGGAAGGGGTTTGCCCCCTTCACGTCTGAGCTGGACTCAGCCCTCCTGTTGACCAGTTTCATGGTTCTTCCTTTTTCTGTGTTTCCAAAAAGGCCTCATAAAATGTTTGTTGGACATTTAAACTATTTTAAATAATTAAACACAGCAATCTCAGTAAAAAAAGACATTACAATGCTCCCCTCGCCATACAGCACTAAAATGTGCACATTTCTCGGGCCTCTTGCCATCATTAAAAAAAAAACCAACAGTATCCTTTAAAGTAAATTACTTCCTCTCTGATTAAGCATGCAATTATTGTTAAATGTAGACCATTTTGGAAAGAAAGAGAAAGACCAAGAAGAAAACTAAAATCACTGTCCGTCAGCTCACCATCCAGGGGCGCTTGGGTGCATTTCCTTCCAGTCTTTTTTCCACCATCTATTTTTGTTGAGCTCATCTCACAGAAACCGTTGTATGTTTTGCTTGTTCTTCACTTGGCTTTGCAGGGTCAGCATTTCCCCGCATCAGTCCAGCTGCAGAATGCCCCATCGAGTGGCCGTACAGGCGTAGTTTATTTACCTGCTCCCCCAGGGTTGGGGAACAAGCTTGCTTCCAGCCTTGGCTGTTGTAAGCGAAGCCCCAGTGAGACTCAGCCTTCCTGGCTCGTCATCTCATCATCGCCTGTAATGCGATTCTGTGTAGGCTTTTTTCCTGCAGATGCTGTTTCTGGCACTTGTCATTTTTAATGGGTACCTAATCCCAGGAGTGTCGCTATTCCTCATGTTCTAGGCCATTTCTCTCCTCCACATCCCACGAGGCCTCCCCCTTCCCTGCAGGGAGCCACCCTCTCCCCAGCACTTTGATCCGGGGAGCCAGCCTCCAGGGGGCAGGGGAGGGCTGTCCTCATCTCGTCGGGACCGCAGGCACTGGCTGCCTCCCTCCTGCCTGCGTCCCGGCCTGCCACTCAGACTCGGTGCCAGCTGATTCCTTCCTTTCACCTTTCATTCAGTCTACAGTTGTTTAGTTATGAGCTCTCATGTACCAGCCAGTGTTCTAAGTGCCGGGATGCAGTAGTGAACAAGACAGACTCTTTGTCCTTACGGAGCAGGGGAGACCGGCCATAAAGAGGTGGACAAATAAGTGAGACAAGGAAATGGGATGAGATGATAGAAGGTGATGGAGTAGTCAGGGAGGGCTTTCTGGGGGAGGTGACATTTGTGCTGGGACCAGCCAAGGGAAGACCGGGGAGAGGAGCATTCCAGGAGGAGGGAACAGCTGGGGCAAAGGCCCTGGGGCAGGTGTGTGCCTCATGTATTTGAGGAATGGAGGCCAGTGTGGCCGCAGTGCTGTGAGGGAGCAGAGGAGTGGAATGGGGTGAGGCCAGCAGGGCCCACAGGGCCGAGGGGAGCAGTCTGGGTTTCTTCTGAGAGTTACGGGAGACCTTTGCAGAGCCTGGCACACAGCAGGCGCCCAGCTGAGCTAGCTGCTGTGACTGCTTCTCCCGCCTTGTGAAGGAAGTCGGAGGACTGAGACTGACTTGGCGCACAGGGTGCACCTTCAAGTCTGACCCGTCTCCTTCCTGTAGCTCACACCTGTTCCCGCTGCCGGTTGTCCCAGGACAAGCTGGGTTTGCACATTAGCAGTTCCCCAGCCCCCCAACTCCCTTGCCCCAGAGCTGGAGGCCCGATGGGCCCGTGTTTGCTCTGAACTGTCCCTCTGTGTGAAATGGGCCGATTCTGCCTCCTGGGGCGATTGGGAGGCTGTGCTGGCCCCTGGTGAGGGCTCACTCATGTCAGCTCCGAACTGCTAAATCAACATCTTAACAAGAATCTCTTATCTGGAAATCTCTGTTTGTTTGAGGGGGAGTGGGCGCCCTGCTTGGCCCTGGCCCAGGGGCCCCCTGGAAGGCGGTGCAGGCAGCCCCTCAGGGAAAGTTAAAGCTATTGAGACATTTCTGCAATGAAGTTCATAGAAAGGCCCTGCAGGGAGGCGGAGGCAGCGAGGCCGGCTTGCACACCCCAGGCAGGAGTGGCTCCGGGGAGATTTATGGTGCTGCCTGAAAGATTCCCATCGAGGTGGAGCTTGGGCCATGCTGGGCTCAGCGCCCTGCACTCTGTCTCCACGACCTGGGAGACACATGGTCTGAGGCACCCAAGGATTGTGATTGCTGTGTGACCCTGGGTAAGTCACAGTCCCTCTCTGGGCTCTGTAGCACCATCAGGTGCTCTAAGTTCCTCTCCTCCCCCATGGTCCTTGGCCCAGCCTGCCTGCCTCCCACACCAGACCTGCACTGGACAGGCCATTCCATGCCCCTGAGGTCCCTTTCGTCGCAGCCTGCACCTTCCCCCACCCAGTTGTTTTTCCATTTTACAGAGGAGAAGACTGAGGCTCTGAGAAGTTCGCTGATATGCCCAGAGTCACACAGCAAGCCCAGGGCAGGGGTAGGGGGCTGTCTGTGCCCTTCAAGAGGAGGAGTCAGGAGCCTCCGTGGTGGATTTGAAGGCCACTCAGGACTCGGATGGGTGGCGATTTGATTCTGCACACAGCCCCATGTGGAGTCTTTCCTGTTGTCTTTTATTTCCCCATCCAACAGAGAAGGGCCAGGAGAGTTAAGGGACCAGCCTGGACCCCACAGCAGCTAGCACCAGAGCCAGGACTGTAGTCACCTCCTGGTCCAGCCTTTCTCCCCAGCACATCACGGAAGTCTTTGGGCCTCCCTGGCTTGGGCTCAGCCTCCACTCGCTTGCTGTGTGACCCTGGGCAAGTGACTTGACCTCTCTGAGCCTCCGTGTCTTCATGTATAAATGAGAGTGATGATATGCCCACCTCCTGGGCTTGCTGGGAGGATCAGCTATTGGTAGAAGGCCTGGAATATTACTTGATGTCCATTTCCTCTCAGAAAAATTTTAATTCTAGGGCTGCTCAAACCCTGGAGAAAATCATACTGGAAAAGGAGCCGCCTCTTTTTCAGGACACGCACTTTGCTGGTGTGGGGCCCCTCCCTAGGCGAAGGAGGAGGCAGGGAACTTAGCATGGGCTGGTGGTTGCAGATGGCAGGCAGCTAATTTATTTACCTCTTCCTAATAAATATGCACGACACATAAATAAAACATCTCACTTGTCGCTCGCCTGGTGCCAGGCGGGCGGTGACAGTCGGCAGCGTAGCTCCGACGCCGGCTGTGTGTGCGTGGGGAGTCTGGCGAGGTGGTTGATGAGCTGATTATTCCTGCTTTAACCTAATTTCTTGCCACACCTCCCACAGTGCTCAGAATCCCCCGTTCAGAGGTGCGGGCTTCCCCTCTGGGCCCCCAGCCGAGCTCAGGCGGAGAAAGGAAGGCCCCAGCACCTTCTGCTCCCCGCAGAGCTGGGTGAGACTGGTCTGCACTGCCTGGCAGGTGGTGAGCTCCCCGTCACAGCTGCTGAGCTGCTGTCAAAAGGATTCCTGTTCTGTGCGAGCTGTGGACCAGGGGAAACTCAGGACATCTCCCCAGAGGTTTTGACCCCTGTGGTGTGCCTAACTTTTGCAAACTTGACCTGTTTCCAGCTCATGCACTGGCCCCTTGGCACAGCTCCCTCTGCCCGTGCTCTCCCCACGGCAGTCACTTCCCCCTGCTCCTCTCGCCCAGCTCACCTGGGAGCCAGGAAATCTGTCATCAGACAGGGTAGCAGTTCCTGGCACAGCCCGCAGAGCTGAGAGAAGCAGAGTGGGGCGGGGGGCGCCTGGGGAGTCAGAAGGGCTAGGATCTGCTCCTGCTCTGCCACCTCGGCAGGGGGAAAGGCGAGGAGACCCTTTTGGGGCCACCAGGACCTGCGTGTGGTTTTCACTCCTTAATCATAACGGGTGTTGGCTGAGCCTCTTCTCAGGGAGCTGGGGTGCAGGGGTGGCCAGCCCCAGCCCCCGCCCCCAGGGTCCCCCAGCTGGCGGGGCAGACAGCTTCCGCATCCAGCACGAGGGCCCTGGTGGGGTCAGCAGCTCTCCGAGTGCCCTGACGTGAGGCGATTTGTCCATCAGTTACTGTGCTGGAAAAAGGGGGGAAATGCCATGGCTGGTGGGAGGATCTCAGTAATTAGCAACAGAGGAGGCCAGTGTGCATGGGATGGACAGGCCCTGAGCACAGCCCAGAGGGCCCGCCCAGGAATGGCGCGGAAGCACACGGGGTTCAGGCTGCCCTGCCACCATGGAGCGCTGAGCCCTGGGGAGCCACTTCCCACTCTGCGCTGGTCTGTCTGTCAGTGGGGTACTGGGGAAGGCCACATTTGATGAGGGTCAATTGCACGCCTAGCGTTCAGCCCAGAGCCAGGAGCTCTACTGCCCTTCACTGAGAGGAATATTCTGGGAAACTGAGGCTCAGAGAGGGAGACTGCTTTGCCCCAGGTTGCAGAGCAGGGTGGTGAAGGTAGGAGGCTGGATTCCAGCCCAGGCCAGCCTGACCCCAGGGCCGTGGCATCCTCGCCTTCACGGGGAGTCCCCGAAGAACCTGCAGTGCTGGACTCCCGTTTTTGGCACCTCCCATGGAGATAACCACCATCGCTCCCGCCTGTAAAGTACTTTCCAGTTTGACACAGTCCCCGCGTGTCCACCGGTGTGTGATATCCGATCAAAGACCAAACCCCGGAGGTTTGCAAGAAGGTTGTCTCAGGAACATGATTCTTTTTAAAAATTAACTTTATTGAGGTACAACTTACATAGAATAAAATACACTCATTTTCAGTTACGGTTTGAAAAGTGTTAACTATGTATACACCTACGTGCCCGGCGCCCCGATCCATTCTAGTGCGAACTTCCCATCACCCCCGAAAGCTCCTTGTGCCCTTCCCAGAGCTCACGCTCTCCTCCCCGTCCCGCCAGACCCAGGCGCCTCATCTGCTTTTCATCGATGTCCATTAGATTTGTCTTTTTTAGAGTTTTGTGTAAACGGGATCACATAGGATGTACGGTTTGCCTCTGGCTCCTGTCGCATGTTCGGCCTGTTTTGAGCTCGTCCACGCTGGTGTGAGCCTCTGTTCTTTTCTTGCCGGGTGATCCAGGGCGTGCCTTCGTCCAGGCCCTTGTTTGTGGGCATTTGGGCTTCCTAGTTGGGGCTGCTGTGACGGGAGCTGCTGTGAGCGCCCGCGTACAAGGGTTTGCGTGGACGCCTGTTTCCCCCGCTCTGGGCTGGATGCCTACGAGTGGCATTACTGGGTTGCCTGCTGAGTGTCTGTTCAACTTTGTGTAAGAAACAGCCCCATTTTACAAGAGAGAGAAAGCAGCTGACCTGGGTCACCGGCTGAAAACAGTCCAGCCCAGAGCTCTTTCACCTCCCTGTTGACTCACCTGATAAATAAGAAAGAAAAAACCCCCGTTCTTTCATAAATTTTTATTAGCACCTACATACACACCATTTTGTAACTGGACTCCGTGGGTTCGTCTCTTGGTGAGTGCGGAGCCAAAAAGCACAGCCAAGGCAGAAGCAGGCGAAGGGGTTTACTGCTTGCACGAGCAATGGAGACACCGGGGACACTCCCGGAGCTGTCCCCCCCGAGCTCAGTGCCGGTAGGACGCTGTAGACGAGAGAGCAGAGGCTAGCAAGGTTATTCGTAACAGCTGTGTAACAACGGCGCTCATTCAGGACACGTGCGTAGCAGGTAAACATGCTGCTGCATAGATCGCATGGTCTGAAAATGGTTGTTTGGACCCACCCAGAGGAGGAGAATTTAGGATGTTAATGAGTAACTTTAGGACCCTTGGAGCTGGAACATTTTGAGGGGTCTTGCTGCAAACGTGTGAGTTTCTGTGCAAGATGGCAACATCTGCAAAACGGGACATTGATTTCTGTAAAACAGAACACAAGGTTTCTTCCTGTCTGGAAAACATCTGACAGACCATGTTAGCTGTTGGCCAGGTCCTCAGTGGCCCCTTCTTTGCCTGGTTCCCGGGTCACAATTTTGCTGAACCCTCACAACAGTCCTGTGAAATCAATCATAATATTATCCCCATTTCCCAGACGAAGAAATGAGGCTCAGAGAGGTGATGTGACTTGCCCAAGGTCACCAGCTTGTTGTGGTGTAGCTGAGACTCAAACCAAAGCTCTGCGCTCTCGGTCTTTGCACTGCTCCAAGTAAAGATGCAGAAGTCACAAGACACCCCCAGCCCATGGCCATGGTAGGTACTGTTAATTGATCGCCACTCGTTCTTGCCAACTTGCCCTCAGAGGCTTTTTTAACACAGGACTCCACGCAGCCTCGTGAAGGATTGGACCCGGCAGGCAAGAGAAGAGCAACCAAAACCAGCCCCCCGACCCCATCTCAGAGTCCGGGTCTGCCCTGTGGAAGGCCCCTCACCGGCCCGGATGCTGAGCCAGAGGGACCCCAAGCTCTGATCCTCTCCGCCCTCCAGGCCCTGTGGTAAGGATAGGGCCATGGCTCGGTGGCAAGTGAAGCCAGAGCTGAGAGGTCTGCGCCTTCCCTAGGCCGCCCAGTGCGGGAGGCCACAGTGAGTGCTAAGGCAGAGGGGCCTGGTGGCTGCGTCACACAAGGGCCCCAGCCTCACATGCACCCTGCAAGCTGGGTGTTCATCCAGGTCCTCAGATGAGGCAGCTGAGATCTGAGACAGAGAAATCAAGAAGAGACAGAGGCAGGACTCAGACCCCGGCCTGCCTGGCCCAGCGCCCTCGCTTTTTGGCCACGTCGGCCGGCTCCCTTCTGCTGGGACTCCCCTGGCTCCAGACCAAGGGCTGTGGCTCGTTTTGCTCGGGCCTGGAGTGTTGTTAGCTGGTCAGGATGTGGCCTGGGGCCCTGTCTGCTGGGACACAAGCCCAGTGACCTTTTCTCCTATTTTGATGAAGCTGTCCTGACCAGTGGAATGAGCAAGCCCTGAGCTGAGTGTCAAGAAGCGAAGGGGCTTCCGGGTGGGGCAGTGGCCTGGAGGTGGGAACGTCCTGACCGAGGCTGGAGAGGAAGCAGGCGAGGTGGCCGCTAGCTTGCACTCCGCTGAGCCGTCAGATACTAAGCTGTCTGCTCACAGCCTGTCTCCCTCTCTGTATCCCTGTGTCTTTCTGTCTCTCCCTGTCGGCCTCTGTCTGTCTCTGGAGCTCTCTGTCCTCAGTTTCCTTTTCTTTTTCTGACTCACAAAGATGTTTCAATTTCTCATGGATTTCCTAAGAAAGAAATGCAGACCATTTGTCTCTGATCCAGTCCATCATGAACATCGCTAGTAGAAATAATCAACACAAAATAAAACTGACATCGGCTAAAACTGTGCACAGTAAAAATAGTTATTGATCTAAAAATTGACAGAAGAGTCAAATCTCCATGCCAACATTAAGATCTGCAAAAATCTGACTCGAGAGAATTGGAGTTGACGGAAGTCACGGCCAGAATGGGAAAACCGCGGGGGCGGAAGTCTAGAATGGGTAGTATGTGTTATGGGCAGAGAAATTGATTGATGAGTGAGATCTTCGTTGTAAATTTTAATTAGGAAAGACGATCTCAGTGAAATCGACCTCAATGAAGCAAAAATGGAAATAGAGAAATGTGGAAGTGGCTTAGCTGCGCTTTGTAGAGGATTAATCAGAGGTTTGAACGGGGTCCCTGGAGCTCCTGCCAGAAGGTGCTTCCTCACGTCCATCCGAGTTGGCAGAATTTGCGCGTTTGTGTTGGAGGCGTCCCTGCCGTCTAATGGGGATCGGAATGCACCACACCGTCTGGAGAAAAGATCGTGGTGCCATGAGGCGCTGGGGGAATGCTGAACGGTGAGGAGGGTTTGTTGATGGTGCAGTGTTGCTTGACTGTTCAGCTGTACCCTGACCTTTAAACGTCTATCTGATCCCATCTCATCCTCCCTACGTTGAAGGGCTCCCCACTGCTGCTGGGGCCGAATTTAGCATCCTCCCACATGGCCTGGCTGCTGCCCTCTCCGCCGTCTCTCTCACTGCTGTCCTCCGCACTCTCTGGGCTCCAGCCACACTGGCCCCCTTTCCATTCTTGGGGGAAAACTAGCTGAATGAGAGGCAGTGTAGCACAGTGGGTCAAATGCAGTCTCTGCTACTTAAGAGCTGTGTGATCTTGTGCAGGTTACGTAACCTCTCTGTGGCCCAGTTTCTCCATCTGTAAAATGGAAATAATGGGCACGCACTTCCGAGTGATGTCGTGACGGTGAACTGAGTTAATACAGGACCCCCCCGGACCGTGCCTGCTGCATGGGAATGCTCGAGGCTGTTCACTTACTTCCACCTCGGGGCCCTCGTCCACCTGTTCCATCTGCCTGGGGAGGGGGGCGGGGGGCTCGTCTGGTTAATTTCCATTCATCCTGTAGTCCTCGCCCCAAGCAGCCTTCCCCCGCCCCCCTCCCCAGAAAGCCTCCCAGTGTGTTCACACCCTCTCGGGGATCCCCGTGGCGCTGGACCGATCTGCTGTCATTCTGTCCCAGCACTGCCTTGGGGCCAGGCAATTAGCAGGCAATCAACAAGTCCCCTGTGGTGACTGGGGTGTGTTCCAGGCACACCTGCGCCAGCCTGTCCTGGCTGATAAGGAAACGCTGCGTCCACACCGCTCTGTCTTCCACGGCTTCTCATGCAGAGGATGGGCCCAAAGGTCCCCAGTCTCGCCCCCCCCCCCCCCCACCTCCTGGGCTCTGTGGAGATGGAACAGGCTCGGCAGATGCCCGAGCAGATACCGGCTACCTCCCTGATGACAGCCCCTTAATTGCTTTCTCCACATCCTTTTTGTTTTCCTTAAGGGGCTGTTGGCCCGGCCAGGCCTCTAGGGTAAGCGCACCAGGCTGCCAGCCCGTCTGCAATGGGATTTCAGTGACTAGCGGCTCAGTCCCGCCCTCCCCTCCAGTACTCGCCTGCACCCAGAGTAGCGTCAGAAATTCCTTCTGGCCCAAGACCACTCCTCCTAAAGCGAGCAGCGGCCTCGACAGGACCTACTGTGGGCCGGCCACTGTCTGGTCCCGCCCGGCTCCACCCTCAGGTGGCCCAGCCTGCGGTGAGGCGGGGCCTGCCAACAGGGCTGGCTTTCGGGGTGCCTCAGCCTGACGTGTGCTCAGCAGGTGTCTTGACCCTGGAGTGGCCCCAGGACCTTAGGAATCAGAATCTCCAGCAGTGGGGGGAGGGGTATATTTAAAATGCTCACCCCAGGCCCCAACTCAGCCCTGAGGAATCGGCGTTGCTGGGAGTGGGGTGGAAGCACAGTTTTTCCCTTTTATTTAAAATCTTAAAATGTACACGTGGGTCTGACACAGAAGTTTAGTGTGGAGAATGATGAGGAGCGAACACTCTTGTAACCACCCTCGTTAAGAGAGGGAACATCGCAGCCCCTTCGAAGTTCCCCGAAGATGCATCTCCGACGGTGTGCCCTCCCGCTCCCCCCAAAGGCAGCGGCCTCCTGACTTTCTGGACGACTGCCCTCTTGGTTTTCTTTGTGGTGTTCCCACCTGGACAGCGTCACCACGCCACAAAGGCGGTTTTCGCCTGTTCTTGAATTTCACGGGAATGGGGTCTTGTGGGCGGTGCTCTTCTCCGTCCCGCCTTTTTCACTTCCTGTCAAGTTTCTGAGACCCATCCCTTGTGTTGTGCATTGCAGCGGCGCATTCTGTTCACTGCTGTGTAGTATTCTGTTGCATTAGCATGCCACAGTTTTTATGCATCTCTTCTGCTGTTGGTGGACTTCCTGGTCATTGCCAGTTTGTGAGTCTTATGGAAAATGCCGCTTTGGATACTCTTGGACGTGCCTTCTGGTGGCCAGGTGCACGCTCTTCTGTTGGGTCTGTACCTTCAGGTGGAATTGCCGGGCCACAGGGTACGCGGATTTTTAACACTTTGTGGAGCTGTGTTTTAGGATATATGTATTCAGGGACTTTAGTGGATCCTGACAAATTCCTGTCCGGAGAAGCTGTGCCATCTTGCGTTGCCACAGGCAGTTTGAGAGTTCCACTGGCTGCGCGTCCTCACCCACACTTGTTGTCGTCAGACCTTCCAGTCTTTTTTTGCCCTGAGTCTCTATTTTTATTGAGCTTCCCAGGGGACTCGGGTGCTCTCAGAGAGCCGTGTGAGCTCTGGCTGGGCGTCACCGTCCGCCCACCAGCTGCAGCCCCGAGGCCCTGCCAGGTCATTCTGAATCACAGTCCCCCAGGCTTGGGGCGCAGACATGTGGTGTGAACAAGCTGTGCGCTCCCTGATGTCCCCCTGAGGAGCTTCTGCTGCCCCAGCTCCCCTTCCCGGTGGCTGTCCACCTTCTTGATGGCTCCGCTCTGTGGACGGCGGCTTGGAGGGTCCCCTGCTTCCCAAGGCGACCCTCCTAGACGGGTCCTCCATGGGAGCAGTGCCTGTTCCGTGGGTCAGTGTTAGGGTGGGGAGATCCAACAGCACCCCTTAAGGGTAATGGGTGACACCAGGGCTTGCAAACTCAGATGCCTGCGGGGCCAGGCCGGCTGGCCATGTGAGTGAAGAAGGCAGGCCAGGGATAAAACACACACACGTGCACACACACACCCCTACACATCCGCATTCACCTAGACACATACTCACACACACGCCCAGAATCAGAGCATCTAGGCCAGCAGTTCTCAGCGGGGGTGGTTTTGCCCTCTAGAAGACATTTGGCAGTGTCTGGAGGCATTTTTGGTTGTCACAGCTGGGGAGGGGGTGTACATAGTGGCATCTGGCTGTAGAGGCCAGGGATGCTGCTCTGTATGTACGATGCGCAGGATGTGGACAGCCCCGGCACGGAGAACCGTACAGCCCAAGACGGCAGTAGTGCCGGAGGCTGACAAACTCTGATCTGAAAAAATGCTACTTCTGTGTCAGCACACGTGAAAGCTAAACTTTGATTTCCCAGCTTTATTTTATGTTGAGTTCCATCGGGCCGGCACCAGCTTCTCGTCCCTGGCTGGTGCTCTAGGGCCTCTCAGACTGCCTGGTCAAGGGCCAGGGTTTTCTTTTTCTTTTTCAATTTATTGGAGATGATACATTTGAAAAATACGCTAGCAATGAATTATTGGAAGATGAAATAAAACAAGAAAGACATGAAAAATACAAGCCACCCGTCAGGCGCCTGGATGTTGAGCGATGTCACATCACTGTAATAGTCTCCGACCTTTTACTCTCGGTTTCTGAACTTATCCGTTGCTGTCCGGAGAAATAGTTCAAGGACAGGCCCAGGTCCACACACTGCGCTTTGCATAGCTCCTCTCTTACTCCGGCCGAGGCTGTAATTCTGTCGACACCCCCAATCCCACCCCAGGTGGCCCGAACACTCTCCCGGATTTCTTTGTGCCCAGGGCAGACCCCGACCCCTGCCCGCCGGCTCTGACCTGCTGCTGCTGCTGCTTTGGCGTAAGGGTCACACCCCAGACCCACGCGGGTGGTCTCTGCCTCGTGATGCCCATCTGGGGTCAGGCTGGGACACTAGACCTTGAAGAGTGTTGTGGACCAGCAGGCTGGGCTAAGATGCTGGAGGAGGAGGCAACGGGAGGGGTTTCGCTGCACAGACCCCCGCATCTTCTAACTGGAGGTCGGATGCCCTCATCCGTGAAAGTCCTTCTCCCCACCTTTGCCCATCACTGCTGCCCCGCTTCCTCTGCACGGGCGCCGGAGCCAGACAGCCCGGTTCACATCCTGGCTCCGCTGCTTGCCAGCCAGGTGACCTGGAGCAAGACGCTTCATCTCTCGGAGCCCCAGTTTCCTCAACTGGAAGACGGGGGTCAGAGCAGTACTGTGGCAGAGGGTTAAACAGTTGCTGTACCATCAAGTGCTCGGAGTGGGGCCTGGCCCGGAGCCCCCACGATGTAATTGTGGGGTGGCCCCTGCACGGCCCTCCCCACCCCTCACTCCCTCTGCCTTTCTCAGGAGGCGCGTCTCCCCTGAGCACAGGACTGGAGCCACCATCATGCAGGGCCGTCTTTGCTCCCCTGACTTGTGGAAGCGGAGCCCGGCCCACCATGCTGTGGGGGAGCCGGAAGCCAGAGACCCCTGGGAGGCGGTGCTCAGAGAGGGGCCTCAGGCAGAGGCTGTCGCAGCAAGCGCTGCCTCGGGCTTTGCTGCCAGCCTGTGCTGGGCTCCCTCCGGCCCTGCCACCTACCGGCTGTGGGACCTTGGGCAAGGGACTTCCCTCTGTGAGTGGTGGCATTTTAATTAAAACCCCCACCTCCCAGGGTGGCCGTGAGGATCTGGAGGGGACAGCCCCGGAAAGGGTGCAGCACAGAGCCCGACCCTGGCAGGAGCTCCTCGTGCCTCAGCGGCAGGGGCAGAGGGAGCCCCCTGGCTGGGAAAATGCTGAAATACTTCCACACTGGGTGGGGGCACCTGCTCCCCCAGTCCCCCTCCCCTGGGTGTCTCCACAATCCAGCAGCCGGAGGGTCAGTGTGTGGCCAGCAGGACCTGTCCATCCTAATCGGCCAACGCCCTCGCCCTGCCTGTACCCTTCACCTCTGGCACGTGCACTCCCCCAGGGCAGGGACGTGGGTACCCTGGGGTCTGGTGGCTCAGAAAATGTCCCCTCCCAGGGGCCGGCCCTGGGTCCGAGTGGTTAAGTTTGTGCAATCTGCTTCGTTGGCCCAGGGCTTCTCCTGTTTGGATCCTGGGCGAGGACGTGGCACTGCTCATCAGGCCGTGCTGAGGCGGCGTCCACATAGAAGAACTGGGCTGATCTACAACTAGGATATACAGCTATGTACTGGGGCTTTGGGGAGAAAAAGAAAAAGGAAGATTGGCCACAGATATTAGCTCAGGGCCAATCTTCCTCACCAAAAAAAAGAAAAAAGCATTAAAAAAAAGAAAATGCCCCTCCCTCCCAGGCCTCAGTTTCCCTATCTGTAAAATGGGTGGGGTACAGTTTGGACCAGAAGCTCTCCGGCACAGCATGATTCCAAGAATCCAGCCTTCAGCCACATGTCATTTAGTGAACCTCCTGGTTTCAGAGGGAGTGTTAATCTTCTTCTTCCCTGAAGGCGGAATCCCAGGCAAGCAGGCGTGACTCGTCTCGCTGTCACTCCTGAATTAGCGACAGGAAGAAGGCCCTGAGTCCACTTCGAAAGATGGACAGACGGCGGAGGCAAAGCCCCAAAGCTGGGACAGCGGGGCCAGCGCGGAGCGGAGAGGCACTTTCCACGTGTTCACCCACAACAGCCCCATTCAGCAGGTGAGGAAACTGAGCACAGAGAGGGTCAGTGATATGCTGAAGGTCCCACAGCTAAAGGAAGGACAGAGTAGGGATGGGAACCCGGGTGTCTGACTGCACGCTGCTCCCTCCCGCCTCCCCCTGGGGGCATTTGCAGAGTGCACCCCACGTGTCCTGACTGTGCCACCCTCACACTTCACCAGCAGACCTGGGAAGCTGGAAAACGTGTCCCTACCACCCCTCACTCTCGCCTGTCCCGTCTCCCCCTCCCACGCACGCACCCTCCCATCCTCTTCCCAGCTTTGCTTCCCAGCTGGGCCAGGAGCTCCTGAAGGGATAGGGGTGCTTCCCTTCTGGCCTCAGACCCTGTATTTCATGCCCCGTGAGTCAGGCATGAGCCCTGAGGAGACCCTCAGGACAGTCGTGATGAGACAGCACAGGTGTGGGAGCTAGGTGGCCTGGGTTATTGTCCCAGCTCTGAGACTTCCTCGCTGTGTGACATTGGGCAAATGACTTAACCTCTCTGAGCTTCATTTTCCTCTTCTGTGAAGTGGACCTACATCTCCTGGCCTCACAGGGCTGTGAGTGTCTGCAATGAGCCACCGCTTTTCTTTAAAATGTATCTTGGATCCCCCACATCTCACCCCCCTGGTCCAAGCCCTGGCATCTCTTAGCTTGCATGGGTGCAACGGCCTCCTCACTGGCCTCCCGCCTCCATTCTCACCCCCAACAGTCTGTTCTTCCCCAGCAGCCAGAGTGATCCTGTCCAAACCTAAGTCAGATCACATCCCTCTGCTCAGCATCCTCCCATGGCTCCCACCTCCCTTCCTGGGAAAGCCAAGTCCTCAGTGCAGCTAGAGCCAGCCCTCTCTCCCCTGCCGTTCTGGCCTCCTTGACATCCTCTGGGACATCTCCTCCCTCCCTCACTCAGCTCCAGCCGCACTGGCTCCCTTGCTGGTCCTCAAACATGCCAGGCGCAGTCCTGCCTCAGGGCCTTTGCACTGGCTGCATCCTCTGTGTGGCTCAGAGATCTGCATGGCCGGGTCCCCTACTTCCTTCATTTGTATAGAGACTTGATCAGAGAGGCCTCCTCCCACACGCAGTCCTCACCCACTTTATTTTTCTTGAATGTGCTGATTTCAACCTACTTGATAGTGCTTATTTGTTCTATGTATTGTCTGTCCCCCCAGTGGAATGTGCTATAGGTTTTGTTCACTGCTGGAGTGCAAGAGCTGCTCAGCGACTCCTTGGTGAGCCAGTGAATGCTTGACGGGGTCAAATAAATGCATCGGGTCTGTAAATAGATTTGGTTATCGCTGCTGTCGTCATTGTTATTTCTTCTCTCGATGCTCCTGCCGCCCCAGCCTCAGGTGGAGCCTGGTCTGAGGACAGGGGTCCTGTGAGTGCGGTGGCCCCCCTGTGACCCCAGGTTTCCTTTACCTCTGGAGTGGCATCACTGAACCTCTTGCTCTTTCTCCCGATTCCCAGGATGGGGTGCCGCGGGCACGAGTGTCCCTAGGGAAGGGCTGGTGCTCGCCAGCCTCGTGCAGTCCGGCCGGGACTCGAGGCTGGCCTCCCTCAGCTGGAGCGTACGCGGTGGCGGGGCCTTTGTGTGACTCGAGTGGGGATCCCTCCCGGGGCTGCCCTCTTTCTGCAGGTGTGTTAGTAGTGCTCAGGAACAGATCTAAAGAGTGCGTGGGACCCATGGTCCTCGGTCCGAATCCCAGCTCTGATCTCCTTGCTGAGTGACCTTGCATGAATATCTGCCCCAAACTGAGGGGGAAACCGAGAGGAACGAATCGTGCCCCCTGACCTGGGAGCCCTCCTGGCCTCAGGGGCAGGACCAACAGCCTGCAAAGAGCAAGGAAATGCCTCAAGGCCGGGTGCGACTCGAGTCCCTCACTGAACAAGTATTTGGTGAGCACCTGCTGTATACTGGGACTGGGCACAAGATGGACGTGGTCCCTGCCCTATGGAGCTGACGCTGCCATGGGGGACACAGGCAATAAATCAGATACGAGTAAAAAGTGGTTTGTCCAATGATAAATGCTAAGGACAAAAATTAAGCAGGGAAAGGGGTGGGGGTGCTGGGGATTGGGGTGTGCACCTTTCCATAGTCACGGAGAGGATGATTTTTGAATGAGGACCTAAAGGGGAAAGGGAGGGAGGGAGCTGTGCAGATAGCTGGGGGATGGGCATTCTAGGCAGAGGGCACAGCAGGTGCAAAGGCCCTGTGGTTGAGAAATGGTGAGGCCAATTGAAGGAAGTGGAGAACATGATGCCAGAGGTCACAGGGGACCAGTTGTGTGCCATGAGGAAGGTGGATTAAGGACGGTGAGGATGGAGCCAGGGACAGCAGTGAGGGGGCTGCTGACAGTGGCAGGGGTGGAGGAGGGAGCAGTGGGGTGCTGAGGAGCGAGTGCACTCAGGATTTGGAACCTGCTTCTGGTTGGAGAGAAGTTAGCCTAGCCAGGCCAGAGGAGTCAGGAAGGGCTTCTTGGGGAGGTGACACATGATGGTCTGAGGGAGTCAAGGGGATTTAGGGAGGTGGAGAGGAGGCCTTCCAAGGAGGAGGCCATATGGTAAAAGGAGAAGAGTGGAAGGACCTCGTTTACCCAGGGGACTGAGAGCAGAGGCTGAGATTCCAGGAGCCCTGGAGATGAGTCCAGATAAAGCAGCGGTCAGGCGTCAGGAGGGCTCCTGGTTCCTTCTTTCCTTCAAGTGAGGTCCTTTGGGAGCCACAGAAGGTTGTAGGGAGGGAGAGAAGAGTGATGTGATCGTTTCACAGATTATCGGAGTTGAGTTGACCTTCAGAAAGGGTCAACCCTCTGACTTTATAGTGGGGAAACTGAGGCTCAAAGCAGGCAGGGACTTGTCCCAGGTCACACAGTGGCCGTGTGATTGCCTCTCTCACGGAAAGCTTTGGGAAGAGGCGTTTGGTGGCATTGAGGGCAAAGTTGGAGGGGTCAGGAGCTTCTGGGAGACACAGTCTGTCTGGCAAGAAACCAAGGACTAATACTGTCCCTGTGGACATGGTCTGGGGTCCTACGATGCCCATCCCTTTCCCCTGTTCCCACCGTGAATCTGAGGACAGTGGCTTAGGTCCGCTCACGGCCGTGGCTTGTGTCTGTAATTCTGGCCCGCTCTGCTGCTGTTCTAATGGCCTGTGGTTGGATCCCAGTGTGGTGTGGATCCGTGATGCATGCTCTGCAGTTCTGGATCCACCATCCTGGGGCTGGTGAGACTAACTTTCTGGGCTACAGGGTTTCAATCTTGTGTGTCCTCGTGGGCTGTCACTCAGTTCCCAGAAGCGGGTCTCACTGGCTTGTGCCAAGGGAAGAGGGTGGACATGATACCAACTTCCACATCTGACCCAGACGAACCTTCGCCACCATCTGCAATGCTGTGTGCGCCTCTGCTGCTCACGGTGGCGCGTTCGCTGTATTTCATCACACCCACCCACGCGCTTGCACGGGGACCACAACAGAGGCGTCTGTGCTTGGAAAGAACAGCAGAGCGGGTGCAGGGCGGGGCTGGGAGCCAGGCTGCCAGGGTCGGGCACAGAGCCCTGTGGCCTCGGCCCTCTGCCCTGCCTGGTGCGCCTGGGTCTCCGCGTTCGTAACATGGGGCTAATCGTAGTCCCCACCCCAGGCGCTGACAGAGGAGAGGGTTGCTGTGTGCAGCCCGGGGACAGTGTCTGCTGCAGAGTAATGCTTAATAAACTCAGTTATTTTTTCCCCCATTCTTCAGATTCCGTTTTTCTGCAATCTGAAAGCAAATGCCTGGCGTGTGATTGGAAGACAGGTCCTGTTCACAGAGCCCTGGCCAGCCCCAGTCTTGCAGTATTTTGGGAAGCTGTCACGCCCGCCCCGTGCCTGGGAGACCATACATCCACTTTACGGACGAGCAAGGTGCCTCGGCTGGCAGCACAGGATCTGAACCCAGACCTGTCAGCCTCTGCGCCTCGCCTCCAGGCCGCCCTCTCCCTGGGCTGTGGTTGGCTCGTGTGGGGAGCGGGGCCCTGGAATCAGGTGGGGAAGGGTGTGGCCTGGCCTGGCCCCAGCAGCCCCTATGGCCCACGGGGCCATAACTGCAGCGTTTCTGTCACCTCCACCCAGCACCCCGCGACTCAGTCGGCATCCTTGTTAATGGTGCCTGCCCAGGCATCTGCTCCTAATTATTGTGCCGTGAAGGCAGTGCCAGGAGCATTAACGGGCAGCCACCTGTTTCCTGGCAGGCGGCCCTGTTGGTGCACCTGTCGGACAGCCGCCCTGGCCCAGCCAGAAAATGCTTGGTGGCATTTTCTTTCTTGGCTCAGGAATGTCTCAGAACATCAGACATACCTACGGCTGCTTCCCCTGGCAGGGTGTGAGCCCCCCGGGGGGCTGCTCTCTGGCTCTTAGCCTCTGGAAGGTCTGGGGAGGAAGAGGGGCTAGGTTGTGTCGGAAATGCCTCCTCTGCCACTTGGAAGCTGTGTGATGCTGGCGCAGTCACTTTCCCTCTCTGAACCCCGGTGCCCCGTCTTTGCTACAGGGCAGCAAGGAGGCAGTGGTTCTCTACCTGGCACCCACAAAGTTCAGATTCAGCAGTAGTCATTGTAAGCTCCCCAGGTGATTTCACCTGGACAAGGCGAGGCTTGATGGCCTGAGGAGGCCGGAGCTGCCTGGCATGCAGTCCGTGCCCAGTTAAGGCTGTTTCCCTGTGGGCAGCACAGGCCCAGCCCTTACCATTTGGCAGGACATTTTCGCCTCCTGCGTCTCCATAGAGGAGCCTAATTGTTGGAGTCCTTGATCATCACCTCATTTTACCAACCGGGAGACTGAGGCCCAGAGTGGGGAAGTGACCGTGCAGAGAGCGGGGGCCGGCATCAGGGCCCAGGCCTTTGACCCGGAGTGCGTGCTTCTCACCTAGAGAAATGTCCGTCAGCTGTTCAGCAAACGCTTCACCCTGGTGGAGGAAGGCAGCCGGGGCTTCACAAGAAACCAGATTCTGCCCAGCTCCTCACCTCCTTTGCCCTGACCCCGGTCCGGTGACCGTGTCCGAGGCCAGAGGACGGGGCCTCCTCTGCTCCAGGCTCTGCCCCCATCCCCCACCTGGCCGCTCCAGGCCGGCCCCCTCCCTGGGAGCCCCCTCCTTTGGAGTCCCCCGCCGCGGCTCCCTCCCTCTTCTCAGCCTTTCTTCAAATGTCACATTCTCCGTGAGGCCTTTTATGACCTCCGTGTTTATTTTTATTTTATGTTTTAAATTTTTATATACTTCTAAATGGCACACATAACGCAGGAGTACCCCTGAGGCATTTTTTAAAGGCTAAATCTCAGACTTTTTTTTGTTTCATCTCTATCTCCAGCCAAGACTTTTTCTTAAATAAAATTACAATAACAGCGTCAACCCAACAGAATTAGCATAATTCCTCCATATCCTCTCATAGCCAGTACTCCTGCAGTTTCCCACTCGTCTCCCAAATGTCTTTTCACACTTGGCTTATTCAGATGAGGATCCAGCTAAGGTCCCTGCATGGCATTTGGTTGATGGCTCTGTTAAGTCTCTCTTAATCTATGAGTCCCTTCCCCCTCATTTTTCTTCACTCTAATTATTTCTTGGGGAAACCTGGTCATTTGTCCCGTGGAATGGCCTGGCGGTGTCATTTAATACAGTCTTCTGTCCCCTATACTTCTGTTGACTGGGTCTAAATTTGGGTCTGAAGCCGGATTTGATTCAGTTCCAATTTTGTAGGCAAGAATACGTCACGGGTGGTGCTGTGGGCTTCCTTCCACATCCTATCAGGAGGCGCATATGCCAGAATGTTCCCCTCTTGGTGATGCTAAGATTGGTCCAGGGTTCCAGTGTTGTCTGCCTGGTCCGTCTGTCACAGGGGCCTGTCATCCTTCCATCGATGGTCAGTGCCGGATCCTCACTGCACTAGGGCTGCCGACAGGTTCTCCAATCCTGGCGTTTCCTCTGCACTTATCTGCTGTGGCGCTTTCCTAAGATCGCCTCCCCTTTGTTAGGGTCCCCTGAAATGCCGTGTGCATGGGGAGGCAGGAGAAATGCTTCACTCTTCACCCTCGTTTTCTGTTTACAGAGTGATGATGGGGCCTTCATTACTTAAAGGGACCGGCGAGATGTTTTCTTTCTTTTGAGAATCATAAACATACCAATTTTTGCAGTTTTGCAGTCATCATTCTTTTTGATGCTCAAGTTGTCCCAGAATTGGCCAGTGGGAGCCCCTCAAGCCGGCTTCTGTGTCCTTTCCGCCTTCCCCCGTCAGACCTCGAGCATTTCCTTACTTTCTGGCACCAGAGGATGTCCGAGGATCAGCCCTGGACCAGCCACTTCTCTAAGGAACCCTGTGGGCCCTTTCAGTGGGAAAAAGTGTGAGAGGCTGTAGTCTGGGTTCTGGGCGCCCCCCCACCCCCGTTTGTAATGGGCAGCATCTCCCCCTGCGCCCCGATTCCCTCGCCCCGCACTGTTTATTTCCATCGTGTGTCACCTCTAACATGCTGCAGCTCTTACGTGTTACATCTGCCGTCGACTCCGTCTTCCTGCTGGGGTGGCAGCGCTGTGGAGGCTGTGTTCTGCTCATGGCTGTGCCTCCAGGCCCGGCACACAGAAGGTGCTTAATAAATATCTGTTGAATGAGTGAATGGATGGCCTGTCCTCTCCCTCCACCGGCCTGAGGAAGTGGTTAAGTGGAGTCTGCCCCCCACCCCGCTCCTCTGCCTGGGAGCCCGGAGGCCTCTGTCTTATTTAGATCAGCAAAGCTGGGCGGCAGGAATGTCACCAGTGGGCCCATGGGGAAGAAAGGGCCGGGCAGAGAAGATTAAAGGCATGTCTGATGAGATGCTAATTTGTTTTGGGAAGCTGGTGGGGGTGGCAGCAACCCAGGGCCTCTGGGGCTTTGTGAGGCTGAGGCAGGGATGGGAAAAGCAGAACCAAGGGGTAGAGGCTGGCCTGGATCCCTCTGTGATCCTTTTCGTCCTATTTGCCCATCCTTGGGCTCTGTCAGCTCATTTTTGAGGGGAGTCATACGGCCCCACATTTGAATCCTGGCCTGGCTGCTTCAGTGGCTGCGTGACCTTAAGTAAGGGGAAGAATCTCTCTGTGCCTTGGGACAGAGAAAATGAGACTGCACAGGGAGGGCGAACCCAGGGATGACGACGGAGTGCAGCTCATGAAGGCCAGTGAACTGCAGAGACCTGCTCGGGCCACATGGTAGCCCATGGCCTGCTGGGACCTGAACTCAGGCTCCTGGCTCCCTGCCTGGCCTGACCTGCTGTTTCACTGCTGGTCTCATCTTTTTTAAGGGGTATTGTGCTCTCCCACAATCTCCCTGGGCTGCCATTTCTGCAGAAGGACCCCTGTGAAAATCTGGGGATCACGGAGTGGGGGCGCCTAGCAAGTGCGGCTCAGATGACAGGCAAGCTGCAGGTGGCTGGAAGTCAGAACCGCCATCCCATTCCCGAGGGCTGACTCTACTGCCTGCCAGAAACCCATCATCCAGCTGTGGCCTCCTCCAACTAAAGTCCAGGGCTCAGGGGCCCTGCTGAAGGCAGAGTTTGGGGAGCGTGTCAGTCCATGTTCTGTTATCCTCCATTCCTTCATTCACTGTGCACTTGCTGAGCCCCTGCTCTGTGCTGGGACCTGAGGGGAGGAAGACTGGCTGGACTAGTCAGGACTCACTCTTTCCGATCTGTTACCAAAACCCAAGGGAAACTGGCTTAAGCAAAGAAAAGAATTTGTTGGCTAAAGTAACTGCAAAGGGCTTTCACCGACTTCAGGCGCGGGGTCAGGGGGTTGGGGGAGCCAGTTGAGATTGAAGCGGGCTCAGAGAGTCGAGAAATTGAAAGAAGGATTTCTTGGAACTTCAAGGTCTGGCAGAAGTGCTCTTTTATTCAGAGAATAGCATGGAGTAGCATGGGGACAGGGCCCATGGGCAGTAAGAGCTGCAGCATGGGGACAGGACCCGTGGGCAGTAAGAGCTGCAGGCATGGGTTGAGGGTAGGGCTAAATTTAAGGCATAGGTATGTGAGTTATCTCTTTACAAGAAAAAGGAAATATTATGTAAAAAAGTCATTAAAATGGTATCAGTGTAGGTGGGGTCTGGTTATCGGGTGGTCCTATAACTTTGGATAGGAATCAGATCGGGTTAAGTCAGGATGGCCTATGCTTCCCGAGGATGCTATAGATCAGTATGTAGGGCGGGACGCCTTGGGCTTCTCTCCCTGGGGCAGCCTGGATCCTCATCAAGATGATCTGTCCTCAGGCCTCCATCAGTCTCCATCATCCTCCTCTCTCTCTCTCACTCTCCTCCGTTTGGGTGGGTGCCGCAGTGGGCACCAGCACCTCCAGAATGACCCCTCTTGTCTGCACCCCCAGAGGGAAGAATTTCCCTTTTCCAGGAGTTCACCCCGAGTCTCCCAACAGTCACTCCTTGAGTTGACTTGGGTCACGTGTGCCAGTCACCACGGCCGGGGCGGGAGATTCTGGCTGGTGTGCTCGGGTCAGGGGCCCCTCCTGGAGCTGGGGGGCAAAGCGCCACCCAGATGGAGCACAAGGGAAGAAAATGGGGTGATGCTGCCGGAAGAAGAGGGAACAGGAGGCAGAAACAACCGGGGTCCGTGCAGATGCCAGCTCTCAGAGAGCTCCTGGTCTGGAGAGGAAGTTGGACTGTGTGTGGGGAGGGAAGGCGTGTATTGAGCACCTATTGTATACAGATGCTCTGATATGTGGAATTGTAGTTTCCTCCCTGTGACCCTGTGAGGTGCAGGTTCCTGTCCCCCGTGTTCACATGGGGAAACTGAGACTCAGGAAGAGGCAGCATCTCCCTCAGCTAGGAGCTCTTAGCAGCCAGGGCCGTGTCCTCAGCTCTGCTCCCGGTGTGGCACCTAACACAGCGCCAGAGAGCTGCCCAGTAGGACCTGGGTCCCGTGGGAGCCGTCTCCACATCAGCTCTGAGTGGCTGGGCCTGCGTGGCTTCTGGATGGATCCTGTGCCCCTCTAGATGGGGGAGACCCGTGAAGCCTTGAGCTTGGGAAGAGATGGGGAGACAGACCGCGAGCTCCCTCTCGTGGTGCTCCCGTCTCAGGCCCATCGCAAGGCCAGGTCCCCATTAGTAGGGACAACAGGGTCATGCACATCTCTCTTGGCTCCTTTTTCCTTTAGGATAAATTCTGTCCTGGGGCACGTCCGGCTCACCTGCCCCGCTAACTCAGCTGAGCCGCCCGGTCTGCCTGCATTCCACTTCAACTCAAGTTGGAGCTCTGCCGCCCCTGATGACCTCCGTCTTAGTGGTAACGCCCACATGTGTTTATGGAGGGCTGACTGTGCCAGGTGCTGTCTAGGGGCTTTCTGTTCATTTTATCTCGTTTCATCCTCACAACACATCAGGTACAAACTATTCTTACCCCCATTTTCCAGGTGAGGAAACCGGCTCAGACAGCTTAAGACAACTTGTCCATCACAGAGCCAGGAAGTCGTGGAGCTGGGACTTGAGCCAGGCCGTCTGGCCCCACAGCCCCTGGCCTTAAACACTGCAGCGCTGGCACTGGCAGGCCTTTAACCCCCGCTCCCTCGGCTGTGCTGGGCGGGTGCTGTGGACAGCCCCACCCCACTCCTGAGAGCTCCCTTTCTTCATCTGACCTCCCACCGCCCAGGGGGCAGAGGGGACCAAGTGACTCCTTTGCAACTGAGGAAACTCAAGGCCACGTGGGCAGGAGTTTCCCAGCTGGGCTCCGTATCCAGGTGTGGGGGACCCCAGGTCCAACGCCCTACCAGTGGGCCCTGTAGCCTGTGGGGGTCTCTGGGGCGGGCGGAGCGGGACCTCAAGCTGGCTGACCCACCTCTCTGTCCATGTGTGGATCCAGCCCTGAGGCGTCCTCACTGTGGTGCCTGGGACGTTCGCAGGGCATCCTTCAGGGTGAACTGGTGACAGGAAACCCTCCAGGCCAGGCCACCAGATTTCCGTGCTCTGACGTCTCAGCGCCCGGCATCTTTGCACCCTGACTCCTTGCTGCACTTTCCATTTCAGTGGATTTTGGAGACCACCTGGGCTGCTTCTCTTCTCCCCAGGGCCTGGGATGGAGGTGGGCAGTGGCCTCGTTCCTGCCAGAGCTCCTGCTCTGGACCTGGACTGTCGGGGCTCCTGCCCCAGCTCTGCCGCTTAGCAGTCTGCACGGCCCCAGGCAGGCAGCCTCGCCTCCCTGGGCTAAGCCGGCATCATGCTCGGCACAGAGCCTGGCACACAGTAGGGGTTTTACAAGGGCTTTTCTCTGGCCCAAATGTGGCCATGGTGTAGCCTGGTGGCTGGCATCTGGGACCCTCCTCTGCCACTTGTGCACTGTGTGAGTCTGGGGGCATCTTGTACCTCTTCAGCCTCAGTGTCCTCCTTTGGAAAATGACAATGACCCTAGGACCATCATGGTGCACTGTGAAGCTTGAATGAGATTCATGGAAAGCACCAGGTTCCTGACTTTCCTGCTTGACCTCAGCCCAGTCGTCACCTCGCTGGACCTCCCGTCTCCACTCACACGCAGGAGTTGGGCTCCACACAAAATAATCTCAATATTACAGCAGCTACTTATTATTTATTGAGCACCTACTGTGTGCTAGACTCCACTAAGTGCTCTGTGTGCATGATCTCATACAGCCCTCACCGTATTGGAGACAGGAACTGTCAGCCCCATTAGTCAGATGAGGAAACTGAGGCTTAGTGGGGCACATCGAGCCAGGATTCAAACTCAGGTCTGCCCATGCTCTCCGATTTCTCCCGTCACTCTCCGTTTGCGAAGTCTGAGCTTTTCTCTTCAGTGGAGGAAGGGACGCCAGACACATTTATTGAGTTCTTGCTGAATGCCTGGAGCCCTCAGGGAGTCCTAGTGACTCCACCCAACCAGCAGTTGGGTGGGCTCTAGTCATCCCGTGTTACAATGAGGGTAACTGCAGAGGGCAACGCCAAAGAGGCAGGTGGCAAGTGCCTGTGCTGACTGCCCAGGACACAGGCCCAGGGGACCCTGTCCTGTCTTTGAGAGCTCCTGGTCTTGGGGGTGTGCAAATGGTCGCAACCCAGTAGGAAAAGCATTGTTGGGATCCAGCAGGCAGGGGCTTCCCCAGGCAGGGATCTCTGAAGGCTGAGCACGGGTCCCCAGGCAGGGAAGTTCAGTGGAGCCAGCCCAGCCTGTGAAGGAGAGAGAGGGAACTGGTAGATTTTGCCAAAAGAAGGAGTGGGCGAGGCTGAGCACTTTGGGAGGAGCCCTGGGTGGGGCGCCCCGTGGAGGTTTGCCGCAGGGCCGGGAACACCCCGAGCCGCACTCCCCGGGCCGGGACTTGGGTGGAGGAAGGGCCCTGCCGCCACCGGTGCCAGCCGCCGGCTCCCGGGAGGATTATCTATTTTAGCAACTGGGGGAGGGCGGAGGCAGGGAGCACCCAGCCTCTGCCAGTGAGCGCAGGCAGCGCGAGCGCGGAGGAGGCAGGGCTGCGGCGCCAGGAGGCTCGGCCGGCCGCCCGCCCCGAGGGCAAGAGAGGCGCGATGCTGGCGGTGTCGCTCAAGTGGCGGCTGGGCGTGGTGCGGCGGCGGCCCAAAGGTACCGAGCGGCCGGGCGCGGGGCGGCCCCTGCCTGCCCGGGGCTGGGCGCTGGGCCTGGGCACCGGGCGGGCTCTGCGGGCCGCGGAGGGTCTGGATGGAGGGCGGAGGCTTCCCCTGCCTGCCTCCCGCCCTGTCGCTCCTCGCTCCGCCTCGACCCTATCTCTGGCGCTTTTTGGGTTTGTCTGCTGCCTGTGTCTCCCTTCGGTGTGGGTCTCTTTCTCCCTGAATCTGAGCTTGTGGGTTGTGTCTCTCTGTCCTGCCGCCGTTTCCATCTCTCCATCTCTTTCGGGTTTGTTCCCTCTTTCTCTCTCCATCTCTTTGTCTGCCTGAGTCTCTCTAACTCTCTTTCTTTCTCTGTCACTTACCGTCTCTCTTTGGTGTTTCCCTCTCTCATCTTTGTTTCTCTCCCCCTCAGCCTCTGTCTTTCCTTGTCTTTCTCTGCCCCTCTGTCTTGCTCTTGTCTGCCCTTCTCGTTGCTGCTGTCTCTCTCATGGTCCCTCTGTGTGTGACAGTCTCTCTCCGTCTCTACTTTTCTGTGCCACAGCCTCCTCATCACCCTCTCACATGGCATGTCCCTTGTGGCCTTTTCTTTCCTCCCTGTTCTGAGCATGGGGTTGTCCGGTAGAGCTGGGCATGCAGGGGTGCTGTGTGTGTGTGCAGGGCCAGAGGCTGGATGTGGGGAGTTGGGGCAGGGGGTCTGTGGGCAAATGCAGGCCTTGGCCCTGAGCGAGACTGAGTCTTTGCTGAGCTGCCACGTGTAAGGGGTCCCATCCTGCACAGAGGGCCCCAGGAGAGGCTCCAGGTGGGGGCGAGTCTGGAGTGGGAGTGGGTGTGGGGAGGAGTGTGGGGAGGAGTATGGGGAGCTGGGAGTCAAGCCCCCAGGCTCCCCCCACCCGGGTTCCTCCTGCGGCTTCCCTATGCCACCATCTCTCCATCTACAAGCTGGAGGGGTGAGGGCAAGTGGTGGATTCATGGTCTCTGTGCCTCAGACCTCAGAACTGAGAAGAATCATGCTGTTAGTAAGGACAACAGTAAGAGACATTAATTCAGCAGCACTGTGTGCTAGGCAATGCATTCACTCGTTAATTCCTGACAGCAGCCCTGCAAGGTTGGTCCTATCCTTATCCTGATTGTGCAGAGGGGGAAACTGACGTGCAGAGAGGTTAAGTAACTTGCCCAAGCCTGCACGGCTGACATCCAGAGGCTCTCTCAAGCCAGCTGTCGTAAGTGCCGTGAGCATTTTCTAGACTCTGAGGGGCATGCATCGGGAGGAGTAGTCCTGGGGTAGCAGGATCTGTGGGGCGGCAGAGGGCTCTAGGCCTGCACTGGCCCACGGGCAGCTGGTGGTCCCTGGAGGCCTGTTCCACAGGGACAGAGCGCCTGAACCTGGAGAGCATCAGAAACAGGGTTTCCCTTGGGGCTTTCCAGGGACTCCTCTGTTGGGACCACCCCCGGCACAGCCTCCTCACTCATCAAGGCCACTGTCCTGCTCAGCTCAACAGACCCTGAGGACCCACTGGGATCCTCTCAGGCTGGGTGGATAGACAGACGCGTCTGGGGCTGGTTCAGATTTGCACTTTGGTTGGAGAACAGCCAACTAAATGCCGTGGATCAGGTTCTACCCCTCGGAGGTGCAGGACGTGCTTGTGTTGTCCCGGAAAGACCTGAATTCAAATCCGGCCCCTGACTCTTAGGTCCTAAGTGGTCCGCTCAGAACCTCAGTTTCTTCATCAGTAAAACGGATCCAAGAAAAGCCACCCTCCCTAGATGGCGATGATGATTAGGAAGCACTGTTGGCAGGGCCCGGCCCGCGGTAGACTCCTGGTAATCTCGAACTCCATCTTCCCCTCAGCAGCCCAGCTGCTTGCTTCCTCTCCCCCCCACCCCACATACATGCACGGTGGACCGCGGTGGTCATGTCTGGGACCGGCAAGCCCCTGACGGGAAATAAGCCAAGACGGCAGAGGGAGTGCCCCCTGGTGGACTGAGGCGCCCTGTGCGCTGGCCTGGCATCTCTCCTGGAGCTCTAGGGGGCGGGGGGGGGGGGGTGGGGGACAGGGGCGCGTGGGGCTTGCTGGCCCGCGCGCCCAGCCTGTGTGTCCATGTGACAGTGTGAAAGCTCAGGGAGAAGGGTTCGAGATCCGGGGAGCGGGAGGAGTCTCTTTTGTCTTCTCCCCGAGACTTTCTTAAGTGCTGAGCACGCATCTCCCCACCTCCAGCCCGTGTTTCCTAACAGGCTTCGTATTCCCCATCTTTCCTGGGTAAGACCCCCAGTTCCTCACCGTGCGATGGCTTAAGGGGAGTCCCTGGGCCACAGGGCCATCCGCAGCCCCGCCCGCGTCCCCGAGACTGGAATTCGAGACTTTGTTCAAATCTAGGAGCAGCCCCCCCTGCCTGGCCTCGCTGGCCCCGGCTCTGGCCACAGGCCGCAGAGGCAGAGCGGCACCTGGCACAGGGAGGGGATCAGCTCTGCGGTGCCCGGCGCTCGCTGCTCACCTCCGGCCCGTCTCAGGTGGTCCCCACCGTGGCCACCGTTGTCCCCACCTGGACAGTGAGGACACGAGGCTCAGGAGGGGAGGGGCCTACGGAGCTGGCCTGACCCTGATACCCCCGTGCTGGACCAGCTGTGCTCCGGCCTCGGGGGGCGGGGGCGTAAAATGGTTGCTTTTTATTGAGAGTGAGAGCTTTCATTTCACGTGTGTTGATGTGAGGGAGGCAGGATACGCAGCACAGGGCACAGGCCCTGGAGTCAACCGCTGGGTGTAAATCCAGCTGTGCAGCCAGGGCAAGTGCCTTCACCACTCTGGGCCTCAGTTTGCCCGTCTGTAAAATGGGGTTAATATTGAATTAACTCACTGGGCAGCTGCAAAAATATTTTTAAATTGTTATTTTATTAAATATTGGTGATATTTTTAAAGTGTTAGGTGTCACAGCCCCAGAAGGGAATCACTTGTGGTTCCTGATGCAGAGAGCTCAGATCAGGGCAGAAACGATGTATAGATGGTGTCAGGGCTTCAGTGGGGTCAGGGTAGGGGGCCCAATAGGTGCCTGGAGAAGGAAGCAATGATTTTGCTTGAGAACAGTTAGGGAAAGCTCGCAGGCTGAAGTCTTTAAGGATGAGTAGGAGTTTTCCGGGCAAAAGGAACAGCTTGTACAGAAGCCTGGAGGCTTGCAAGGTCTGCCTCACAGAACTGAGAACTTGAATCAGAGTGGAGAGTGTCGGGGGAGAAGGGAACCAGGACAGAGGAGGCGAGAAGCTGTGGAGCTTGGACTCTCTCCTGGGGTCAGTGGGAGCCATGGAATGTCCTTGAGCAGGAGAGAGTGGAGGAGTAGCTTTGAGTGTTGGAATAGTCTCTGGCCACTCTGCGGACCACAGGCGGGGCTGCAGGGAGGAGGCTGTGCTGGGGTCCAGGAGAGAGGTGAGGAGCCAGGGCTGTAGGGTGGGCAGAATCGATGGATGGTGAGGCAGCATAATACCCTGTGCTGTTCACTCACTCAGCACATATCGATTGAGTACCTATTATGGGCCAGGTACTCTTCTCAGCCCTGGGGGTAGAACAGGGAACAAGACTGACAAAAGTCCCTGCCCTCATGGGGGCGACATTCCAGGAGGCATGACAGCCAGGGAGCAAGACAAGTAAGGAAAGTCGGCAGTGGTGGCGAGTGCTGTGGGGAGAGTGCGGGGCGTGGGGGCGTGGGGTAATGGGGTGTTTGGGGAAGGCCATGCTGAGAAGGTGGCATTCGGGCAAAGTCCTGGTGGAGGTGAGGGGGAGCCACGCAGCTATCCAGGGCGAGAGCGTGGCTGGCAGAGGCCACGGCCGGTGCACAGGCCCCCGATGCGTCTGCCCTGCATTATCCATTCCCTCGCCCTCTGCAAGGAGACTTCCCGCTGTCTCCGGCTCGCCTCCACATACGTCTGCTTCCTGGCATTTCTCATACTGCAGCAGCGGCAGGGTCTTAGATCTGACCCCCCCCACCTCAGTGCCCAAATGGCACCCGCTCCCAGGCCTCGGCCCTCCTCAGCGGGGGCACCAGAAGTTCAGCTGTAGCGTCTCAGCAGCGGGATTTCTTCCTTTATCAAGGAGCTAGGGATAAACCCATCCCTGGAATTGTTCTTGGAATCCGGCAGCCTGGAGCAAGCCTCTGGACCTGTTCTTTGTTCCCCAAGCATTTATTGGGCATCTGCTGTATGCTACTTCCAGTCTACTTTCTCATCCGCACAACAGCCCCGTGAACGGTGAACTAAATCACCCTTTGGCAGGTGGGAAACGGATGCTCACACAGGAAGTGACTTTCCCGGGGTCACACGGGGGGAAGGAAGTGGTGGAGTCTGTCCCCCACCCCCAGCTGACTTCCGAGCCCCAGGGTCTCACTACAGAGCCGTCTCTCAGTGGTCATTTACCTGGCCTCCCCACCAGCAGCAGGGGGCCCCCGTCTGTCTTCCCCAGGCTCCCCCAAGGTTCTCTGCCTTCCCTCTGCTCCCCCTGCCCCAGGACAGCCCTGCAGAGACAGCGTTGGGGCCCCCAAGTTTGCCCCTCCAGGCTGAGCACCCCCATCTCTCTCAGGACAGAGTCTCTCGCCCTCCCCACCAGGCCACCACCTCTGTCCATGCCCCAGCCTGTGTCCCTCTCACAGGGTCTGGCACGTCTGAGCAGGACAGGCTGGACGCCCTCTGATCCCGGCACACACTGTGAGTGAAGGTCCCAGTGGCACATTTCACCCAGCAGCACCAGTGCCGAGCTCGTCAGCCAACGTCCCAGCATCGTCCCGTTTGTCGGCTTGAGCGTTCAGTCCAGCAGGACCATCTGCCTGACTTAATTGCCCAGATAATTGTGAAGGCTGCCGGCCCTGTCTGCGTCCCTGGGGAGACGGCCTGATGGAGTGGAAAGAAGGTCCATCAGACAGGAGACTGAGGCCGACTCCACTCTCTGTGGTCCTTGAGCAGGTCCCTGCCCCTCCTGGTCTCAGTTTCCCTTCTGTGCTTCCCACCCCCACTCTGCTCTCCGTGGCTGGAAGGCTCTCTCTTTGCCGCTTCCCCCAGCCCCCCTCGCTCTCCTTGGGCTGACCTTGTCGCTCCAGCCCCCGCACTTTGGTGTCTTGGCCGAGGTGATGGTGACTCATACGCAGATGTGTGGGCAGGTGGGCGGGCGAGGCGGGGCACATACCCGGCGACCTCTCGCAGCCACACAACTGGGGCAGCCGGGGTCCCTGCGGGTGGCCTTGGGGGAGGTCCCTGAGCCTCGCTGCGTCTCGGCGCCCCATCTGCAGGATGGGTCTGTCAAGGAAGCTCCGTTTGAGGTTTGGAAACAGCTTGGGTCATCTGGGGCCCATGCTGGGGACTGAGGTAGGGGTCCTAGGCTGGGAGGTCGGGGCTGAGGTGGCCTCTGGAGGCCACACATGTCCCCCATTTTGCACATGGGGAGGTTGAGGCCAGCGTTGCTCAAGGTCAGCCGGCCAGTCAGAGTGGAGCCGGGCCTTGGTACCAGGGACCCGCTGAGCACCTGTGGTGCTGCTGCTGGAGGAGGGGCTGCCGACAGGCTGGGAGCACCGATGAGAATGCTCATCACCACTTCGGTATCAGGCTCATCCAGGGGTAGACGGGCAAGGAAGAGGGTGGGACGTCCAGGGAATTGACAAGTGAGGGGTGCCCGTGGGCTTTCGGGACCCAGTGAGGCACAACCAGCTGGAAGGTCAGGGAAGGCTCCTGGGGGAAGGGACGCGGGAGCCACCTGGGAGGACTGGCGGGATTGGCCAGGCAGCGAGGGATTAGGGAGAGTGCCTTCCCGGGGCCGCGCATGTGAAGGCTCCGCCAGCCTGGGAATCAGTTGGGTGCGTGGTGCTGGAGGAGGAGGGGAGGCACGGCTGCAGAGAGGGCGGCCAGTTGGGTCACGAGTTGGCAACTTCCCAGTGGTTCTTCCATAACAATGTCAAGGGGACCATGGATGTGGGGCCTCAGCCGACCCCAGAAATTTCAGGGTCAAGCCATGCTCTCAAACAAGTGGCCTCTGCTGGGGCTTGCCCCCAACCCTCAGAGCGCCCCCACTCCCCTCCACCAGTGGGGGACGTGCTTCCCGGACCTCACTGGTGTGTTCTGAGCTGGGCTGTGCAGGGTCCTTGGATGATGGGCCTTCCTGGATTATCCCCTGTCTGAGGTCCCTCCATTCGTCCCCAACTCCAGGGTTCTCTGTCAGTATTCGCGTCCACTGGGAGGGCACAAAATGAGATGAAACCGTCACACAGAGCCCTTTTGAGAACATGTCTACAGGACTGTGCTTAAGGCTTTGGAGCCAGATGCTCCTCTGGACACCAATTTCCTCGTCTGTAAAGAGAGTGATCCTCCCAGCCTCCTGGGCCTGAAGCCAAGGCCACTGAGGGGAGAAGCACGCTGAGATCCAGAGGGGATTGAAGACGAACATATGAGCGATGGGGTGAATGGCCACCCAGTCTTTCCAGCCTCACACCGAGGAGAGGCCCTCGGGATGGGAGGGGAGCTAGAGGGTCCCCACTGAAGCCACATCCAGGTTCTGAGCTGTGGCCTCTCCTGCCGGGCTGAGAGGCCGTGACCTGGTCCACACACAGCCCCTGAGTCTCTGCAGGGTGGTCCTGGGGTAGAGGGCCTGGGAGAGCCACAGGGAGGCAGGCTCCAGCTCAGGATAACAGACTGACTCTCATCCCTCACAAGTGTTTAGGAGTAGGGTGGGTTGCTCATAAAGTGGTGAGCTCCCCGTTTGTGGAGGTGTACAAGCTGTACCAGACAGCAGAAACCATAGGGTTGAAACCAATGAGCAAGACAATCGAGGGTCCCCCATTTAATGGAAAAGAACAGGTGAGCAAATACATTGGAGGAAAGGCTGGGAGAGGAAAGGGGACCTACCTGGCAGAGTCAGGGTGGGCTTCTTGGTAGAGGCAGCGTTAGGTTGGGTTCTAAGGGGGAAGGGAGAAGGGAGTTCCAGGCAGAGAGAAGAGCCCGTGTAAAGGAGCTGAGGATGGAGCACTGGATTCTGGCGATCTGACCCTCAGCCCATCCCAGCTGGGGGCCTTGGCCAAGTCCCTTCCCCTCTCTGGGCCTCAGTTTCTTCTCTGTAAGATGGGAGCAGCAGTGCCCACCCCACAGGGCTCTTGAAAGATTCTATGAGACACTACATAATAAAGTCTGAGTACCCAGTAGGCGGTCCATAAATGTTAGCTCCTTCCCTTTCTCTGGGCCATTTTCATTTGGATGGCGGGTAATGCTTGATCTGGAGGGTGGATGGTGGGATCCCGGGTACAGCGTTAGCCCGAAGGTGGAACCTGGGCTCAAGGCCGGGCCCTTGGTCTCTGCTCCACAGGATGCGGGCTGGGCCCCCCTCCCAGACCCTTGTCGATCACCAGCCGCAAGGGGGCGTCGCTGTGTCCTGACTGCCGTGTGCAGAGGCTCCAGCCCCTCCTCGCTCCTCGGGGCAGCTCGTCTGGGAGCAGCCACACAAGCCGGCTGTGCCCCACGCCCCCAGCGTCTCATTGGAGGGGGCTCAGGAGAGCCTGCCCCTCCCTGAATGTTGTCCACATGGTGGCCACAGTGCCAGGCAGGCCCCGTTCAGTGCACTCTCCTCTGACGCAGACCTCTCTGTCTGCCGGGACCCACCCCAGCTGCCTGTCCAGCCTGCCTGCTCTTCATGCTGGCTGGTGCCTTCCCTACACACACTCCACACCCTCCCACCTCCCCGCTTTGCCCGGGCTGTCCCCTCTGCCTGGAAGGCCTTTCCCGCCTCATCTTTGAGTGTTTGCTTCCTTTGTCCCTTCAGGCTTAGCTCAAACACCACCTCTACCAGGCAGCTCTCCCTGACTTCCTCTGGGCTGCCCTGCCTCTTTGGCGCCCTTTGTTCAGGTTGAGCTCTAGCAGGTCCATTGGGGCGTAGTCCCTTCCACAGGAGACGCTGGTGTCCTGACGTTATGTATAACGTTCTCAGCATGGAGTAGGTGCTGTGTGAGCAGTGGCTGGGCCTCGAACCCTGGCCTCTTGCCTCCATGCTCAGGGCGGGGCAGGGCAGGGCTGCTGCCATGGCCACATGGACATCTTGAGATTGGGACGCTTGATGCTGCTCTTTCCCAGGGCTGAACCCTGACTACTTGCCCATTTATTCTCATGTTTTTCTCTTTCATGTTTTGCTTGAAAGGCAGCACCAGGGCGGGTGGGCAGAGTTGGAGCAGATGTAGGGAGGAGGGTGGCTGAGGGCTGACCCCGGTCCCAGCCCAGGGACTCTCAGTGCCCAGGCTGGTCAGTTTTCTAAGGCGCTTGGCTGACCTCATCCTTCTCTCCCTCTAAACTCTTTCATGGCTCCCAGCGCTTTCAAGAGAGAGCTCCAACTTCTTAACTTTCCATCCGAGGCACTGTTGGTTTTTTATTTTTAACCCCAGGCTCTGGGGGTTGAGCCGAATTCCTCAGCTCCTAGCACACATGGTTCTGGGCCAGCCTAGCACCCGCTCTGGCTCTGTTTTATCTTATGTTTTCTCCTTCCTGCCCTTTCCCCACTCCCAGTTACCTCCCTCGAAACTGTCGCTCTGTGAAGTAGGTCTTCACGCACGCATGAGCCCTGGCTGCGTGTGAGTGAGAGCTCGGTGTGTGTTTTTAATTCATACAAATGATATTACAGGGACCGTCTCATTCTTCCTCTCTCTCCCTTCCTTCCTTCCTCCTCCTTCCCTTTTCTCCTTCTCCTTCTTTCTGCCTTTAACTTGACACTATGTTTTCTGAATCTGTCCACGTGGCTGTGCTTCTGAGAGCTGTGTCCTGTTCCGTGGGGCGCGCCCACCACGCGTTACCCGTCCCCTCCCCCAGGATGGAGACCCCGGTCACCTTCCAACAACATTCCCCCTTAGGGACCCAAGGCGGGAATCACTCTTTGATAACTGCCAGGAGTGAGGGTGCTGGGTCACAGCATGGGTCCATGGCTGCCTCAGTTTACCCCCGCAGGGCCTGTGACGCCCCATCCCCCATGCTCCCCAGCACCTGGTTGTGTCTGCATGTCTCATCTTGGCCTTTCTGAGAGTCAGTGGGGGCTCGTCGGTCCTGATCTCGTTCCTGGTGTCTGCTCATAGTTGAGGCTGTTTCCTCTTTCTTGTTCTGCATCAAGGCGCATCCTGAGTCTGTGCTGTCTGACCTCTCCCGCCTCCATTGCCGGCCGGCCATCCTTCCAAAAGGGCTCTGATGTTCAACTGAAGGGGAACCTGAGGCTCAGGGCAGGAGGGGGCTGGCCTGAGGCGCAGACAAAATTGGGTTCCAGGTTTCCTGCCTCTGAGGTGCCTGGCCCCTTTCCTCCCTTCTGGTCCCCGCCCCCCCACCCCACGCCATGCTGACCCCGTAGCCCGTTCCCTCCTGCCACTGTTTGGAAACAAGTCAGGTCCCTCAGGCCCTCCAGGGGCTCCCTGAGCCCCCTCCCACTCCTCTCCAGCCGAGCGCCCCCGCCCTCCCCAGACAGCCACGGCACCAGGGGCCGCCCTCTGCTCCCCGTCCTCTTGTCTCAGAGCGGGTGTCCCCACTCCCCTCAGCACCATCTCGGTTACACACCTGTGTCCGCATGTTTTCTCCTTTGACCTCTGCCCTCCCCTAGACTGCAGCCCCAGAGGTGGGCTCTGCCTCTTCTTTGCTCACTTGGCGACCCCGGGCCCAGCTTAGTTTCTGGCAGATAGTGGGTGCATGATAAACATTCTTTGAGTGAGCAAGTTACCAGAGAGACAGTCACCTCCACGTGCCCTGCATTCAACAGTTTTCCGGGTGTTCTGTTTATTCACTGAGCTTCTCAAGAGAAACCCTCTGCGGACGGACAACTTCATCCACACTTTAGAGGAGGAGCCTGAGGCTCAGAGAGGCCCCATGCATGATTGTGGCCCTGTGTCCCCTCCTCTAGGAGGGAAGCCATTGCAGGTGTCAAGGGGAGCATGGAGGCCCGAGGAGCTGCCCCATCCAGGTCTGGTCCTGTGGCTCCTCAACCCTCCCCAGTCAGGATTCCCAGAGACTCCCCAGGAGCAGCAGCTGGGGACACCCTGCTCGCTCCATAGTCCCTCTGGCCCATGTCTGGATGTGCACTCGGCCAGCCGGGCTTCCTCCCTGGTCTGCGCACAGCCTGCCGGCCTTGGCTCCGGCAGCCACCTGAGCCCCCTGGCCTTGTGTGCCCCTCGCCCTCCAGGGCTGGAGGAGGGCGGCGGCAAGGGACAGTGCTGGTCTGGGGCCGCAGCCTGGGAGCGCCCACTGGGGTGGCCTTACCCGGAAGCTCTCTCCAGCCTGCCCTGAGGTCAGGCGAGGGGCGCTGGGCGGGGGATGTGGGGCAGCCGGCTGAAGTGAGGGCCACAGCCAAACAGCACCCTTGAGGAGGTCACTAGTGCCCCTCACCTGTGGCCAGTGGAGTCATGGCCCGGGACTCAGTTTCCCCATCTTTCAAAGAGAACAATAATGCCCATCTTATGGGAACGTTTGACACCTAGGGGGAGGGTGGGAGGAGCAGATGTCCTGGCCTGGCCCCCAGCTGGTGTGAGCGGGGAGGGAGGAAGGAGCAACTGAACAGCAATAAAGGGTTTATCTCTCTTGTCCTCGGATCGCCATCTCTGCCTCCTTCCTGCCCAGACTTCATTTCCGGCTGTCACTCAGGGCCTCCAGCAGGCTCAGGACACAGCTCGCCTGTGGTTAATGATGGACTCAGCCAGGGACCTGAGCAGGATGGAGGCTGGAGTCCCGGCCCCCTCTGCGCTGGGGGTCCTCAGACACGGGCCTCCCTGGGTCTCAGTTTCCCATCTGTGCAGTAGTGGGGTTGCTTGGTTTCGACTTTCGGGGGTCACTGCCCCTGGGTGGGCAGGGACCAGGGACACCGGGAGTCCTGGAGTATGAGGGACAGCCCCACACACCAGAGACTGTCCCAACAGCGGTGTCCCGTGAAGAGACACCTAGGAGGGCCCTGCAGGCCTGGCCCTGTGTGGGGAAGAGGTCCTGAGTGTGTGCTGGACATTCGCAGTCTGCAAAGCCCGTCCAAGGCCTCTGCCCCTCGCTCCTCCGGGTGGGGAAGCTGAGGCTCAGACCGCAGTGACTCGCCCGGGGTCACGGCTTGTGGGCGGCAGAGCCGGGATTGGAGCCTGGGTGTGCCTGACCTGTGTGCTTAACTACTGTGACGTCCTGCCTCTCAGGTCTGTTCAGGGTGTTGGTGTGAGCCTCTTGGCGGGAAAGTGGAAGGATGAATGCTTTCTGACTCAGTAGCACATGGTCTCCCCAAACCCAGGGGGTGGCTGCTTTTGTTATTCCCATTGTGCAACTGAGGAAGCTGAGGTTCAGAGAGGTTTGGACATGTGCCCCAGGTCACACAGCAATCCATCCTTCAACTGTCTCACAAAACCTAAGGATGTGGAGGTGTCAGGGTCTCTCCTGACCATGGAGGGGCTGCCCACCAGCTCAGTGGCCCTGCCACCTCTCCCAGGCTGCCCAGTCGCTGCTCACGGGCCATCCACAGCTCTGGAAACCTGGAGCGAATGCTGTGACTGGGAGCCACTGGTGGCCCAGGTCCCTCACAGGCCAGGCTTCTAGCCGCTGTGCTGCCCAGCAATCTGTCCCTCTTCCTGCACGTCCCTGAGGTTTGGCGGCATTGGACAGGAAGGGTCGTCTTTGGAACTGGGCTGAGCAGCAGCTTTACCCGCTCTCAGCTCCAGGAGGGGCCCTGCGGCGTGTTCCCAGGCCCTGCCGCCTTCTCCCTTGAGTGGTGCTCGGGTCAGAGGTCCCTCCAGAGCCTTCTACCCCCCTCTCTGCAACCGTCCTGGGCTCCTGTTGCCTGCGGGATGCCAGCCAGACTCCTAATATAGCGCTTCTCAAGCTTCATCTGCGTCCCCGGGGAGCGTGTGGAAACGTGGATTCGGATCCAGCAGCCTGGGTGGGGCCTGAGAGGCTGCCTTGCTGGTGACCTCCGGGTGTGCCGAGGCTGCTGGTGCGTGGACAGCACTTGGTGGATGGAGACTCCAGGAGACCTTCCACCTCCTGTCTGGCCTCCTCAATAGTCTCTGGGGCTGGACCGTGGACACACACCTGCAGTGGCTTTCCCCTTTGGCGCATTCTTCCCATCCTTCAAAGATAGGCTCACAAACCCCTCTTCCGTGGACCCCCAGCAGAGCTAACTGCTCCTCATCTGCACTCCTGGACCCCTTGACAAACCCGTGAAATCTTGAGAGGCCCATGGCGGCACCTTTAAGAGCAGCAGTGCCGGCACCAGACCTCTGTGGTGTGAACCTGGCTCCACCCTTAGAGCTGAGTGAGCTTCGGCAAGTGACTCAACCTTTCTGTGCCAAATGTTTATTTAAAGCCTGCCTTGTTCCAAAATGAACTAACAGTTGCTTCCAAACATACTCTTGGATAAAATCAAATGAAAATGTGCTTCGTGGGCTGAGGGCAGAGGGCGGACGCTGTTTCCTACCTGTCCCCTTGTGTCTGAGTCCCAGCATCCCAGCATCGCAGGCACCCAGAGAAACGCTGCACGGCAGCTCTCCCACAACCCACGGCGTGACCTTTCCCAGAGCTTCTCATTCACAGTAGTGAACCCAGAGAGGTGGCGAGAGGCAGGCGCAGGGCGCGGCTCCCAACTGGCTGTCTTTGCTCTCCCTTAAATGCTGTGTGTGAGCAGGTGTTTTCTTGCAAAAGGGGCTGGGTGTGACTCTGAAGGCCACGCAGCCCTCCTGCCTGAGGGGGCTGTAAATGGGGGGCAAAGGTCTGTTAAGAGCAGTTCACACACCTAGAAGGACCGTATCCCTTCCTGCCTGGGGTGGCGCCCGGGCTTCCTCGGAGGCCTCTGTGCCCAGGTGATGGTCTGCGCCCTCACTGCGAGCCACTTGCTGACCGTCACCCGGCGCCGTGGGCACGTCCAGAGCCTGCGCCCCCTCCCCTGCAGGCCAGTTCTGGCAAATGCCGCTCGGATAGGATCAGGTCCTCCCTCTCTGTACTCGCCAGACCTCCCACGACTAAACCCTTGGCATCTCGCTGTGACCTTTGGCCTCAATGCTGGTCCAAGAGAACCTTGCCTGGAACCTGGGCCCTGTCCCCTGGGACATGCCTGAAGTCACCTTGGGAAGTGGGCAAGAGGGGAGGAGCAGGAATCTGTGGGTACAAGGGTACAAGTGCCTCCGCCCCCCAATTTAGAGTCTGGATTGTTCCAAAGGTGCCAATAGTGTTGGGCTGGCAGGAGCCGGTGTGTGTGACCTAGGAATTTTGGGTTGGATTCCATGGTGGGGGGCACTGCTCAAGAGGGAACCCAGAAGAAGCCCCCAGTCCCTAGCCGCTGGGCTGCAGTCTCTCGCTCACTGACTGACACGGAGCAAATTTGAGCCTCCTTGTTTGCACGCACCAGAACTCCGGGAGCCGGGCTCTCGTCTGTATTCGCTGCTGCATCCCGCCGGCTGCAGTGTGTCGTTGTGCAGGCTGTTGACGCCCGCGCTGCTGTCACCCACCCCTCTCCCAGCACCGACATGGTGTTTGGCCCTCAGTTGGTGCCAACACACTTTGGTGGGATGGACAACTGGGACCGCTAGAGAGCTGGAGGAGGGGCCCTGGCTGTCTGTCAGGTTGTCCGGGTCAGTCCTGAGCTGGCGTGGAACAGTCCAGGAGGCACAGGGCTGAGGCCCAGCTGGGGCTGGAGTTGGGACCAGTTGCCCCTGCCCATCAAGCCCAGAGGCGGGCAGATCCTCTGCCCAGCTTGCTCGGTCTTCCCCAAAAGCTGGGGTGGGGTGGGGCGCTCCGTGTGGCAGGCTGTTGGGCTCAGGAAACTGCGGCCTGGGGGGTAGCTGGAGTGTCAGTGGGAGGCCCCGGCGGCTCTAAGCATGAGGGTTTCTCGCCTGAGACCTGCAGCCGCCCTAGCGTCGTCCATCAGCTGTGCTTTATCCGGTTTACATCCTGCAATTTTGTGCAAGGTTCTGTTGGAATATACTACTTAAAAAAAGAGTTTGGAATGCGCTGCTCCCCTCTTGCGGATGGAGAAACTGAGGCCTGGGAAGGGCAATCCTTTACCAAAGTCCCAGCACAAGTTAGGAGGAGAACTGGACCTGGGGCTCTGTCTGCCCGGGGGCCTTGGGGGAGGCCCAGATGCACTGTCTTCAAAGATCCCCCTCCCAGACTCAGACCGTGGGGGTGAGGGGTGTTGGACACGGCCGTGTCCCCTTTAAGCAGAGAGCCACCCGCTGCAGTGGGTGGACTCGGTGCCCAGCCAGTGGGAGCTGTGAGCTTGGCTCCCACAGCCCCTCCCTGGGGAGGGCGAGGGCGGGGCCAAGCAGCGTGGCTCCCGAGGGAGTCAGTGGGCTTGGGGAGACAATAGCAGACATGCTGTGTGGGCTCAGCCGGGAGACCCCTGGAGAGGCGGGTAAGTAATGGGGGACCTGCAGGCAGAGGTCGGGGCTGAGCCCTCTCATCCCTCTGGGACTGCTGCCCAGAGAGAGGGACTGCTGCTCCCCGGGGACCCAGGGTTTGGAGAGGGCGCTGGGGCGGGACACCTGACCAGGGTGGGCAGGGGACAGCTGTCCGTCTGGCCCTGGCTGCTGTCCTGCCGGTCCAGCAGGCCCAGCACGGGCAGCAGGCGGGTCTGAAGTTCCCGAGGGCAGCGCCCCAGGGAGGCGCATCCTGCCTCTGCCTGAGCTGGTGGGAGTGCGCACTGCCCAGAGGGGGGAGAGCGAAGGCCGAGGTCAGGGTGGTAAGGGAGCTCCTGGGCCGGCGGGAGGCTGGGCCTGGCGGCAGGACACAGAAGCCGGAAGTCCCTGCCTGGGATCTGGCTGGTGAGCCCTGGGGGTCTGGGAACATGGTGGGGCAGGTGCCGCATAGCTGCCACCTTCCTGGGTGGGCCTCGGGCTGGGACCTGGGGAGAGGCTCTGGGGCAGAGGTGGTTGCTCTGTCTGTTTGTTCGTCCATCCATCTGTCTCTCCAGCCTCAGCCTGCTGAACTGACAGGGAGCTTGTCAGAAGCCAGGACTGGGTCATCTTCCGTTTGGCACCCTGGGGCCACCCCGTAGATCCCCTCCCACACTCTTGACACGTACTTTTAAAAAAATTTTTCTTTTATTTTTTTAAGATTGGCACCTGAGCTAACGTCTGTTGCCAATTTTCTTTTTTCTTTTCCTTCTTCTTCTTCTCCCCAAAGCCCCCAGTACCTAGTTGTATATTCTAGTTGAGTGCCTCTGGTTGTGGCATGTGGGACGCCGCCTCAGCATGGCCCGATGAGTGGTGCCACGTCCGCACCCAGGATCCAAACTGAGGAAACCCTGGGCCACTGAAGTGGAGTGGAGTACGCGAACTTAACCACTCGTCCACGGGGCTGGCCCCTCTTGACACACTCTTGAGATTACCTCCCCGCAACAGCTCCAGGGGTAGGGACTGTGGCCCCAGCGGACAGATGAGGAATCTGAGGCTCAGAGAGAGGCAGTGGCCCGCCCAAGGCGCCACAGCTGTGAGGCACTGGCTGAGCCGGGGTTGACGCCCAGCAGAGTTTTCCAGCAGAGCTCTCCACACCCTGCTTCCGAGAGTTCCCCACACCTTGCTTCCGAGGGCTCCGTGAATTAAGGCACGCGCCTCCCCACCCATGTGGGGGACAGGGCAGGAGCACCCCCAGGCCCCCAGAGGATAGTAACTCGAATAATAACAGGAGCTGACAGCTTGGGGTCTTACTCTGTGCTGGGCTCTGTTCTAAGCTCTCTGCGCATTTTCTCATTTAACCCTCACAACTCCGCGAGTTCAGTACTATGATTCTCCCCATTTTATGGTTGGGGAAACTGAGGCATGGAGGTGTCAAGTGACTGTCCAAGGCTACACAGCCAGAAGTAGCAGAGCTGGGATTCGACCCCATGTGGTCTCTGCCCCTACTCTGTCCTGGCGACCATACTGTAAATGGAGGCACTGCCTTCTGGGCCTGGGTACGCTGTCCTCTCAGCCTGAGGCCCTGGTGAGTGGGCTCACCTCATCCTGCAGAGGTCAGAGCCGCAAGAGCAGTGGTGTCCCGAGACCTCGCCTGGGCCCTGCCAGGGAGGTGTCTTCTTCCTGTCATGGGCCTCAGCTCTAGCCGGGCCTGGGTCTCCTCCCTGGCCTCCTGGCCTCCTGGCCTCCACACCCCCTCCACTCCCTGCCCCTGTTGCCGTGGGAGGGAACTTGCTAAAACTCAAATCTGATCACAGCTCCTTATCCTGGCATTCAAGGCCTTCATGATCTCCCTGGCTTTTTCTCTCTCTGGTGACTTACTTGACCCCCACCCTCACCACTATAGCCCCTGCCCTGGTCTTCTCCCCAGGTCACAGAGCCTCATGATCACATCTGCCTTAGCTCATGTCAGTACTGAGGCTCTTTTTAAGAAAAGTCCAAAGACGGAGCTTCAGGTGCAGCAGGATCCGGGTGCTCAGTCCACCTCATTAGGACGGCGGGTCTCTGTTTCTCCTCAGGTAAACTTCATTTCCAGGTAGACTCGACTCTCCTTGAGGTGCCCAGAGGGCCTCTAGCACCTTCAAGCTTAAGATCAACCAGCTCAGTCATCCCTAAGGACAGAGAACCTCTTTGCGGTAGTTACAGCACATGCCTGCTCTCATTCGCCCAGCTTGGATCACATGCCCACCCTTGACCCATCACTGAGCCTCCAATTAGCCAGGTCTGCTCACGTGGCCCTTCAGAGTGGAGGGAGAGGGGCAGCCAACAAGTGGCCACTCCATACATCCTCCACGTCTTGCAGAGAAGGCTGAGGCCCTGAGAAGACAGGCCACTCGCGTGCTCCTCAGTAAGGGCAGGCGTGGGGTGGGGTCTGTGGGACTCACTGCCCAGTGCCCTTGCTCTGCCCATGATGGACTCCCCTCTGCATGAGTCCTTTCTCAGGCCCATACCCCAGCTGTGTCCATCTTGCTCCTGGGAGCCTTGTTCACCCTCCACTAACCGCGAGCCCTTATAGTCAGGGCTGGGGCGCATGGTAGGCTTGAGTGCAGATTTTGGGGGGCAGGAAGCTGCCCCAACCTCCCAGGGCTCACTGTCCTCTGACTCCTGGCCACAAAGTGGTGTTTGTTCCCAGGGCCTGCTAGGCCTGAGAGAGCACTTGAGCCCAGCCCGGGGCTTGGGGGCTCAGGCAGGGGTGGGTGTGTGGAGGGAGGGGTCCCTCGGCTGTAACCTGGGCTGCCCACTCCGCTGAGGGGCTCTCACCAGAACCACCTGGCTCCTTGGGCAGGCCTGACCTCCTGCTCTGTGGCAGGGGCTGTAGCCATGGGACACCCCAGGCCCCAGACCCCGGAGGCCACAGCCTGGAGCCACTGAGGCCGGGTTTGCATCCCGGCTCTGCCTCTGCCGGATTCTGTGACCACCTCATCCCCCTGTCTGATCCCCAGTCCCCTTGTCTGTAAGTGGGACTCAGATTCAGAGTTATTCACTGAGCACATACTTTGTACGGGGCTCTCCGGGCTGGCACAGCGGTGAACAGGAGGACAGACCCCAGCCCCCCATGCCAACGTCCTAGCGGGCAGAGGCAGATGGTAAACAAGATCACTAAGTCAAACAAACTGTGGGGTCTGTCGGATGGTGCTGGGTGCTGAGGAGGCAGAGAGGCGGGAAGGAAGCATGAGAGGCGCTGGGGGTGGGGCGCGGGCGAAAGTTCCCACGGGCTGATGGGGGAGACGTCCCTGAGAAGGTGGCATTCCCGCGAGTTCCTGACAGTGAGTGAAGGAGTTTTGTGGATGTCGGGGGAAGAGCCTTCTGGGCAGTGGGAGCGGCCAGTGCAGAGGCCCTGGGGTGGGTGCGAGTCTGGCATGTGGAACAGTGAGCCATGCCCTCGAACGGAGCTGGCTAAGGGGAGAGTGCTGGGGGCCAGGGTCGGCCGTGGCCGTGGCGAGAGCTTTGCTTTTACTCTCAGCGGGTGAACTGAGTCTTCTCACTGCTCCAGGCAGCCAGGGCTGGGGGATGAAATGGTTCCATTGGGATGCCGTGCATCCTCCTTGTTGTTTTGATGTCCTGCTCCTCCGTGTTGCTGGTTCCTGAGTGAGGCGGGAGAGCACAGACCCAGATGGCAGAAGGCCAAGGCCCGGCTTGAGCCTGCGCCCCCCATCAACACCACGCTGGGGTCCCCATGGCACCCACAGGGGTGGCAGCCGGAGCATGGCTTCAGGGCCTGCTGGGTGGGCCCAGCTGCCCTGACGGGACAGGAGTGTCTGGTGCCAGGCCCACACCTCGCGGGAGGGGGATGGCAGGGCTGCAGCCTCCCCAGGCTGTGCACAGGGCTCCCGATAGTCCTGGCCTGTCCAGCCTGCGGGTCTCTGAGCCCTATCGAGGGCCCTCTGGAGGCTGCGCTGCCTTTGGGGCGTCCCTCGTTTGGGGTCTGCTGCCCTCGGGCTTGGAGGGAGAGAGCAGAGCTGAGGGATAAGGATGTGGTCTCGTGGGGGCTGGAAGACCCACATTCCGGTCCTCCCCTGCAGCTCACCAGCTGAGTGGCTGTCCTGGCCTCTGTCTCCTCATGCATAAAACGGGATGGTCAGTGAGCCCCGCCCCCTCCCCGTTGCTCTCGGACAGCTAAACGCGCGCTGTGCACCGAAAGTGCTTGGAGCAGGCCTGGTGCGGGGAAAGCCCGACACCCGGCTCCTTTCTCGCGTTCTTTCTCTTTTGCAGTCCTTGGCACCCAGTGAATCAGGTGTCTGCTTTTAAATTCTATTGATACATTTCTTCTTATTTCCCATAAAAATATGCATTGAACAGAATGAGGGGTCGCCCTCCGCGTTCTCTCCATGGACGGCGGCTTCTGGTGAGGTCTGTCAGCTGCGGGGATTGGGGCTGTCATTCCAAGGGCCCAGGCATTATCCCCGAGTCCCCCAGGTCTGTGACAGGGTGGGAAGAGGAGGCAGGGGGGAGCCCACCGGCTCTGCCACTTAGGAGCTGTGTGACCCTGAGCAGGTCCTTTAACCTCTCTGTGCCTCAGGTTCCTCATCTACAACGTGTGGATAATAACGGCATCCACCACATAAGATTTTCATGAGGATAAAGTGGTAATAATTTTAAAGTTCTTAGAACATAGTGTGGGTTCAGATCCTGCCGTGGGAAGTCACTGAACCACTCTGTGCCTCAGTTTCCCCATCTGTAAAATGAGAATATGGATCATACTGCCTCAGAACGTGGTGAGTATTAGATGAGATAATGCTTATGAAGCACATAGCATGGCTCCCAGCCCTTCATCAGCAGGAGTTGTGACCATTATTAGCCTGGGGAAACCTTTCCGAGGCGGTGAGTGAAGTGGACAGGAAGAAAACTGCCAGGTTTCAGGGCTCCCCTGTGCCACATAACCTCCTTGATTCCTCCCATCAGCCCAGGAGGTGGGCACCAGCACCCCCACTGCACGGAGGAGAAGCCTGAGGCTCGAGAGGAGAAGTGACTGTCCCAGATCCCTTAGCCAGTGGGCAGCAGATTTAGGATCAGAATCTGAAGTTGGCCTGACCCCAGAGTCCGTCCATCCTTTTCCCCCGCCCCAGCAATGCCTTCCAAGGTGGAGCCAAGCACACCAGGACTGGCCAATTACCTGGTGGAGGGCTGTAGCGGCAAGCGGCCGCTCCCCTGAGGGTCAGCGGTGGGCCGCCGTGGACAGCTGTGAAGGCCGGACCCAGGGGCGAGTGGGGCCTTCTTCCCTGTTAGTGGCTCGCTGTCATGCGGTCATTTCCTGTTCCTCCCAAGTTAAGGCTCTGGGCATTCGTTTTTCTCAGCGGCCCCCTCTCGGATGGTGAATGGTCCCTCCTGGAGGCCCACAGAACCCCGTGTCAGTCACGGCTGAGTCTACAGCCCCGCCCGGCACCCCCCTCCCGCACCCCTTTCCTGCTGGGGCAGGATCCTGGCAAAGGCAGCCTGGCCAGGGGCTGACTTCCTTTTCCCTTTGTCAAAGCTCAATAGCTCCCTGGGGCCCCGAGAGACGGAGATAATGAAGGCAAATTGGCAATGCTTTCAAGAGAAATAAAATAAAAAAGAAACCCACCCACCCACCCCGGGCCAGGCCGCAGCGTGGGGGCCGGGGACCAGGTGTACGTGCCTATGCTTGACACAGCATCTCCCCCTCCCGCCTCTGCGACTCGCCCGCCCGCCTTGGTCGGGATGGGCTGGCTTCGCTGCGGAAATGAATTTCCCTCTGAAGCGAGTTCTTACAGGACGGGTGGACCGAAGGCAAAAGCTCATAATTGCCCATTGCTGGAAGGAGGAGACAGAAGAAAACACACAGATAAAAATATCTGTTTTTTATGCACGTTTCCAGCTGAAAATTGGTGGGAAAGATGTTTTTGAAAAGCCTTCATCTCTAGGCGTATAATTACCAGGTCCCAAACAAAAAAGAGAGAGCTGGAGAGAGCGAGCGTGTTCCCTGAAGGAGCAGGATTGGGGTCTGAACCCTCGTGGGGTTTTCTATAAATAAAATAATTCCCTCAAACTCTCAAGCCTGGGCTGGCTGAAGCCAGGCATGGGGGAAGACACTCCCATTTTACAGATGGGGGATAGAAACTCAAGTCACACAGCCAACTGGTAATTCTGGCCCTGCCTTGATTCTTGGTATGAATGCTGCCTCACTTCCCGCCCCCCAACCCGAGGATGCTCGTGAAAGTGGGGCACTGTGTCCCCTCTGAACAGGCATCAGCAAACATTGTAGCATTCCATGCGGTTGCCTTTCTGAATGTGGCAGGAGGCCTTGGATATCCAGAAGCCTCTTATCTGGCAATCAACTACCCAGAGTGACCTCGACCTCCAGGAGATGTCATGGAGGCCACACTATAAAACACATGTGCCTTCTCTAGAGAAGCCTCTCGGGTCCCCGCTTATGGCCCACTGCCTCTGTCTGCACACAGTTGCATGAATCTGGTTTGCAGCACATGGTCAGGCCGCCTGACAGCTGGGAAAAGAGATGGCCCACAGCCTGAGCCCGAAGCTAGCAAAAACCTGAAGAAGGGAGGGAATTGGAGCCACTCAGTGTTGAGATGAGCAGCCCCACGCACCTCAGTCCCAGGGGTGCCCCTGCAGCCCGGTTCGGCACCATGCAGTTCGCTGGAGCAAACTCTGGATGTCGGGATGAGGAAGTGGAAGAGGCAGCGCCCAAGACAGCCTTGGAGGAGACCACAGAGGCACCCCAGAAATGGGTCTTCTCCTTCAGCAGCCAGCATCCCGCATCCTTTGCTTTCAAATCCAGCATTTGGGGATCCCATCGTTCCTCAGTCTAGGTTTCAGAATCTTTTGTTTTAACTCAGGGCTCAAAACACCACCTTTGACCCCCTGCTGTTCCGCACTCCTGTCTTTGGCGTCCTGCTGCTCTGAATTTGGCGAGCTTGTTCCTCTGCTTTCTTGTTCTTTCCTTTGGTCATCTTCGCCCTCCCCCATCCCCAGACTCGTAAACCTGGAGCCTGCAAGCTTACCTTTGGTCACCCCAGGACAACCCAGGAGAGAGGGATTTTCCAGTGACAGAATCGGATTTGCACAGGATAAGGCAGATTTTCATTCCGGAATTGTCCCCATGAAGTACCAGAGACATTCACTGTCACACAGCTGATTCAATCCCGTCTTTTTAACTTTATTAGCTCAGAAACATCTTGTTGACTCTAAATGAAGTGCGAATTAGGGAACCGTAATGGGAGGCATTATACTTAATGGGGTGTTGCCTGAATCTCAGAGGCAGATGTGAACAAGGAGCCTGGGGGTGGGGGGCTGAGCAAAGCTGCTGGGGGCCCAGCTCAGGGGCCCTGGAAGTGATTCTGGGCTTAACTGCTGTTTGATTTGTTATTTGCCACCTTCTGGCAAGCAAAGGGAGCCTAGCCCTGGTCTGGAGAAGCACAGTGGTGGGGGAGCTGGGATGGTTTCTCAATGGGGGAAGGTTCTTAGGCTTTCTTAGCCCCAGGTTGAGCTACAACTCTGACCCCAGGCTGAACCGGATACTGACCCAGCCCGAGCCCCGCCCCCGACCCGGCCCAAGCCCCTCCTCTGACCCAGGCTGAGCCTCGCCCCTGACTCTAGAGCCGTGATTGTCAATTGTGGGGGGCGGTATTGCTCCTGTAGGGGACATTTGGCAAGGTCTGGAGTCATTTTGGGTTGTGATGACTGGGGTGGGGTGCTACTGGCATCTAGCGGTTAGAGGCCAGGGATGCTGGCAGACATCCTACAGTACAGAAGAGAGCTGCCCTCCACGTGGAATTATCCAGCAAAGAATGTCAATAGGCCAAGGTTGAGAAACTGCTGTAGATTGAACCCTGACCTCAAGCTGAGCCCTGACCTTGGCCAGGCGGAGTCCTGGTCTTGACCCAGGCTGACCCCACCCCTGGCTGAACCCCAATCCGATCCTCGCCCTCACAGAAAGGGCCCTGGCTGGCTTCTGCCCCCTGCGGTGGCCGACTCCTCTCCAGCCTGCTTTCTCACACCTCCTCTAAGGAGTGAGGAGGGCCGATGCGTCCTGTGTGTTAGGTCTGGCCAGGCGCTTGGGGAGAGGAGCGGCCTTCCCACAGCTGGTGAGTGGCCGAGCTGGGGTCTGCACTGAGGCCTGCTGAGCTCTGAGCCCACGCTCTTAGCGCTAGGCCAAGCTGGATCCGCGGGGTGGCGCAGCATGAGGCTGTTCTGCAGGGGCAGGCGGGGTGCAGGCTCGGGGGAGGCCTGAGGAAGCAGCAGAGGCCCACGGGGACACCTGGTACCTGCGAGGGGTGGCCCCTGAGGCAGCACGAGAGAGCCTGCCAGCTTGATCGGTTGTCCTTGCCCATCTCATTCCAGTGCTGAAAAAGGCCTTGGAAAAGGAATGTGAAAAAAATGACTTGGTCAAGGGAGCCTGGGGCACGGAGTCGGGTGGGCAGAGAGGCCTGCAGTCTGGTCCCAGCTCTTTGCAGAGGCTGCCTTGGCCAAAGGACTTTGCCACTCTGAGTCTCAGTTTTCTCATCTGTCAAGTAGGTGTGATGGTAGCACTTACCTCCTCCCAGGGTCACAGCAAGAAGCAAATGAGGTAGAGAGAGATGGTGTGGGTGGTTGGTGCGCGACGTGCGAGTCCTCTCCCCCTTTGCTGCTAGGACGTGGAGGAGAATCCAGAACACGCACAGTGCCCGAGACGAGGGGATGCTGCAGGGAGGCAGGAGTTCTCGCATGATCACAGAGTGGTACCCCGAACCTTCCAGCTGCAGAGTCCTTGGAGATGTGCAGATGAACTCATAGGAAAAGAAGGGGGTGGGCTGGAAGGGAGATGAGGTGTCTGTCCACTTTGTGCTGGAGATCTGGCCTGTACAATAAGGCAAATGAAAAAGTATGACATTTAGAAAGTAGGAAATAAAATAGTCGTTATTCACAGATGACAGAAAACCCAAAAGAATCTACAGATAAACTATTAGAATTAAAATGTGGATTTGAAAGGTCAGAATATGAAACTGTCCTACTATATACTGGCAACAGACAATTAGAAAATTAAATTTGAAAAACAATCCAATTTACAATAGCATTAAAACACTTCACATATCTAGGAATACATTTAATGAAAGAGATCCAAGACCTTTGCCCATGAAAGTACACAATATTCTTGGCAGAAATTAAAGAAGACAAAAATAAGTGGAGGAATAGACTATGTTCACCAATTGGAAGGCTCAATATTGTAAAGTTATCAACTATCCACAGATTATCTATAAATTCAATGCATTTCCAATCAAAAAATGAAAACTGAAAACCAGCAAAATGGATATGATTGGATGCTGAGGCTTCCTTATTGGCGTGGCCACAGGGATGGGGCTGTTTGCTCATCTGGTAACCAAGGGCGTGAGTTTTAATAGCTTAGGGGCACAGCAGAGATGTCCTGTACTTCCCTGGTGGGAACTGACACCCCAGCATAAAGCTAAGACCTTTAGAAAGATATTCCCTCGGTGAAAGGGGGCACTTGGAAAATGTCCACCCATCTACCAAGAAGATAAAAGCTTGTCTGTCTTGGCTAGGCCTTAGGTGGTCTCCTTTGAGAATACGTGATTCGAGGTGTGCCCCCTGTTTCTGTTGAAGGTTATAATTCACACTACCCCCATGGTTCTGGAACCCTTGAGCCAAGAACTTAACATTGGTACCAGGGTAATGATGCCTCTCTGGACCCTTGGAGGGACCTGCCCTCAACCAGGCTGAATAAGATTCCCACAGAGAAAGCTCCTCCAAAGATGAGCTCACAGTCCAATGATGAGCGAACATACGAAGAAGCAGTCCACCGTGAGGGAATCATCAGACAGCAGACACACCTCTCAGGAGTTTGGCATAACTGAAAAGTGGAATAATAGATGAATGTTGAAACGATTTTAAATTACTAGAGTCATATAAGGAGTAATAGAAATGGAGAGAACAAAGCATGAAAGCAGAACAGGGAGCTAAGCAGAAGGACCAAACAGAGCTTTCAAAACTCAAAAATGTACTTGTGGAGATTAAGAACTCATTGGAATTGGGAAAATTGGAGTATGGAGTGGGTATTAAATTAATAATTAAGGAATTATTTTAATTTTGTAAGGTGTGATAATGGTATTTTTGCTATGTAAGAAATATGTTCCTGTTTTTTTAGAAATGCATACCGAAATATTTAGAAGTATAATTTCATTATGTCCATGGTTTGTTTTCAAATATTTTAGCATAGATAAAAATAAATGGAGTAAATACGACAAAGTGTTAATATTCGTTAAAACTAAGCGTTGAGTAAATATTCATCAGACCAGTGGTTCTCAAAACTCAGTGTGATCACCTAGTGTGCTTTTCAAAACCTAAATTCTTGCATCTGACTGAAGACTTTATCCAGAAAATATAAAAATTCCATAACAAGAAAATAAAAAATCCAGTTGAAAAACGGGGTTACCAGAGGGGAAACGGGGAGGCAGGAGGGCGAAAGGTGTGACGAGGCACGTGTGTGCGGTGACAGATGGTAATTAGTCTTTGGGTGGTGGACACGATGTAATCTGCACAGAATTTGAAATCTATTACGATGTACACCTGAAATTTATATAATGTTATAAACCAATGTGACTGCAATAAAAAATTTAAAAAATAATTAATAGCAAATAAATAAATGAATCCAAAAAAAATTAAAAAGAAATAAATAAAAATGGCCAGAAGCTTTGGACAGACACTTCACCAAAGAACATATATAGATAGCAAATAAGGAAAAATGTTCAACATCATTAGTCATCAGGCAAATGCAAATTAATACCACAAAAATATACCTGTACACATCCATTAGAATGACTAAAATTAAGAAACAAATCTAAACTGACATTGCCACGTGCTGGGGAGAATGTGAAGCCGCTGGAGACTCTTATGTTGTTGGCGGGCGTGCAAGACAGTGCAGCCGTTTTGAAAACAGTTTGGCAATTTCTTACAAGGTTAACCTCATCCTTACCATATGGCCCAGCAGCCCATTCCTGGTATTACTCAAGTGGAATGAAACTTATGTTGAAACGAAAACCTGTGGCAGTCATTTATTACAGCCTCATTTAAGATCACCCCAAACTGGAAACAACAGAAATGTCTTTCAACAGGTAAATGCACGGCTAAACAATCTGGTCCATCCATACATGGAACACCACTGGGCAATGAAAAGCAACAAGCCACTGATGCGCATGACAATGTGGAAGAATCTCAAAAGTGAAAGAAACTAGACTGGAAAGCCTCCATGTGTCTGATTGCACTTATCTGATATCTAGAGCAGGCAACATTTTATACGGCGAAAACAGATGCATGCTTCCCGGGGGCTGAGGGCAGGGGGGACTGCTACACGGGGAGCAAGGGAGGATTTGGGGGCCGATGGAAATGTTCTAACACTCCATCATGGGGTGGTTAGGACACATTTCCCAGAACCCATAGAAATGCACACCACAAAGGATTAATTTTAATGTATGTAGATTTTTAAAAGTAGAGAAAAATATTAGGTTAATATACTAAACAGACATACGCATACTGATTGCTGGGCCCCACCCCCCAAAGTTTCTAATTTACTAGGTCCTGGGGGCGGCCCGAGGATTTACATTCCTGACGGGTTCCCAGCTGGTGCTTGTACGGCTGGTCTGGGTACCACACTTTGGGAGCCTCTGTGTTATGCTACTCTACTTTCCTTATGGTTGAAATGGGTGAAAAATTTCATAATAAGTTAAAAAAACAAAGTGATAGATTTCATTGCAGATTCATCCCAGAGAGATGAAGAGATAGGAAATATGTCAGAGAGGTCATATTTGATGGGTCATGGGGGGTCAAGGGGAAAGTCCCAAAGTACACCTATTAGGCATTTCAAAAGAGAGACGAAGGAAACAATACTTGAAGAAATGAGAGCGCTTTTTAGAATTAAAGCTAAAGGAGACAGACTTAGCTTGAGTTTCCGAGAATGTCAGAGAATATGGCTTATAAACTATAAAGCGTGGTCCTCATGAAGAAGCATTAATCAGGCCCACTCAAGGTTGAGCAGCTCATGGTCAGCACTGTCTCATGCATGCTGTGGTGCCTGCGTGTGAGAAAGCTCCCCATCCCAGCAAGTATGCAAGCACAGTCCCAGGTGGTGGCGTCAGCAGACCCGAGTTCTGATCCAAATCACACAGCAACCCAGCTGTGTGACCATGAGCATGAGATGTCCCTCTCTGAACCTCAGCTTCCTTATCTGTACTGTGGAATAATGTTACCTGTAATAATAATACCACCTGTGGCGTTGTGGAAATGGTTAGCCACAGAATGTCTGTAAAGCTCCCAGTGTGTGGCGGGTGTTCGAAAGAATGGTATGTCCCCTCCAAGAGCCTCCCTTGGGAGGGGAAGCCCCAGGATCCCCTGGCAGACACTCAGGTGGAGCTGGTGGCAGGAAGAAACCCTCTGCCGGCCTCATCCGTGAACCTGCAGATTCCCAAAGCAGAAGGGGTTCAGCTGAATGGAAATGAAGGTGGGACAGAGGCCCTGTTCTCTTTCTCGCCTGCAGACGATGGGCCTTACTCCAAAGGAGGCAAGGACACAGGGGGCGCCGACGTGGCCGTGGCATGCCGCAGACAGAGCATTCCAGGTAAGGAGCCCCCTGTCCTTCTTTCTCTGTTTGGAGACACAGACAGCTCGGTGGTGGGGGGGACAGACAGCACTGGCTCTTCTGCTGACTCGCTCCGGACCTCAGACCATCACTTAAACCTCTCTGATCCTCCTCTGTAAAAAGGAGGTGGTCTCACCCAGTGTAATGCAGCCAGGTGCCCTGCTTACCAAGTGTTAGCCTCACCTGTCCTGGCTCTGGGGCCCGGGATTGCCCCATGCTGCCACTCACCCCGCCTCTGTCGGCAGAGGAGTTCCGAGGGGTCACCGTGGTGGAGCTGATCAAGAAAGAAGGCAGCACGCTGGGCCTGACCATCTCAGGGGGCACCGACAAGGATGGGAAGCCCAGGGTCTCCAACCTGAGACCTGGGGGGCTCGCAGCCAGGTGAGAAGTGGGCTTGGTGGGGGCAGGAGGGGGTCTGGGCCTGTGGAAAATGTACTGGGCATAGGCAGTTGTTTCCAGGGGCCCCTGAGAGCTTGGTGTCTGCAGAGGGCAGGCCCCCGGGGGGGAGGCTATAATCCTAGGCCCAGCTGCTTCTCCTTCCCTTCACACCAGGGGCTGGCGTGGCCACAGCGCCCCACTTGCCAGGCCCTCCGGGCCTTTGCATATGCGGTTCCCTCTCCCAGAAGCCCCATTCCCTCTGGCAGACTCCTGTCCATCCCTCACACTGCCTCTGGGAGGCCCTCTGAGCCCCGGTGAGGCAGCCCGCTGCCCACACAGCCCCGGGCACCACTTGCCCTGGATTTCCCTCTCGTTTACTCCGGCGGTTCCGTGGCTGTGAGGTCCATGAAACCTGGGAGGTAGCCGGTCCATCACCGCCTCTCTGGGCCTCACTCAGGGCAGGCGCTGGTAAGTGTCCACTCGAACAGGACGGAAGTGAGCAGTGAAAAGTCAGGAAGAGTGTCAGGGAACAGCAAAGGAGAGGGTGACCTGGCCCCTCTCCGGCTCATCTCGGGTGGTCAGCACTATAACACGGTGAGGGCGAGCCCCCAGCAGGAGGAGAAGCAGGCGGACTGGCCTGGGGGGAGATGCTGGGCCTTAGTGTCAGGCAGGTCTGGGTTAGAATCCCCGTTCTACTCGCTCGTCGTGTGACCCTGGACAGTGTCTGACCCCTCTCAGCCTCAGCTTCCCCATCTGTAAAACGGAGATTCAGAGACCATGAGGATCCAGCGGGAGGGTGGGTGTGAATGCTGGCCCCTGTTACCGTGCTCTGGCCTCCCTGCTCCCAGGAGTGACCTGCTGAACGTGGGTGACTACATTCGGTCAGTGAATGGAATCCACCTGACCAGGCTCCGCCATGATGAGATCATCACCCTGCTCAAGAATGTGGGCGAGCGCGTGGTGCTGGAGGTGGAGTATGAGCTGCCCCCGCCCGGTGGGTGCCCTTGGACGGGGAACTTTCTCCACTGCCTTGGTCATAGGTGGACACAGCTGCCTCCCCACCAGCGCCAGGGTGGTGGGGATCATGCCAGCTGGGGTGGGTGGGACCTGGAGACTGGCCACAAACATCCTTGCTGTACCTAGGGGCTTTGCCTACAACGGCAATACGCTGTCACCAGGAGGTGGCAGGGTCCTGTTTATAACCCATTGCCATTTTGCTTATTTAGTTTCCAGATGGTTTTCCTGTAGACAGGAAATTTTGGGAATGTGGGCCGAATAAATTGTTCCCTGCTCCACCACTCTGCCCACCCTACTACCCTGCACTGAGTACAGTGGCCTGGGGTCTAGCTTAGCTCTGTATTTTCAGAGCAGGTCTAAAGTCTTAGAATTTGAATAACTGGAATTCAACCCTAGCTGGAGCCCACCAGCTGTGGACTGAAGCCTGCGTTCTCTCTGTGTGAGCATGAACAGGCCCTCTCCCCTTTCTGAGTGTGGACCAAGTGGGTATTAGGGAAGAGGGTCCCTCTGAGCCTCACTTGTCCTACCTGTGAAAGGGGGACAGTTTACCCTCCCTGTGATCTCCGCGATTGGTCACCCAGCTCTCCTGGAATGAGCTTCGGGGACGTCTGCCAGCTTGGGGATGGGACTGAGGGACTCAAGGGCGTCCTCCATTTCTCCCCAGCCCCTGAGAACAACCCAGGCATCGTTTCAAAGACAGTGGACGTCTCCCTCTACAAGGAGGGCAACAGCTTTGGCTTTGTCCTCAGAGGTCAGTGCAAGAGTTGCCCTCGGGGTCAGGGGGCGGAAGGAAGCTACCGCTGTTTCCGCGCGTGCTGCTTTGCTTTGATGAATATAGCTATAGATGCATGACATAGACCAATCAATAGATGATGGATAGGATCGTGCTTCTGACCCTAGAGAGCCTAGAGCCGTAAGTCAAGTGTTTGGTGGAAAGATGTGCCATGCCATGAAGTGTGCATGGCTGGGCGTGAGCGGGAAGAGTGGACCAGAAGATGATGGCGGGAGTCCCCACCGAGGCTGAGAACGAAGTTGGGCCCTGCCCACCAGGGCAGAAAGGGAAGTAGGATGAGCCAGGGAAGAGAAGCCAGCCCTTAGCAGAGAGGCCTTTGGTCATGTCCCCTGCATTTAGTCCCAGTTCTGGGGGGTTTACAGTCGGTGCCCTATGTGAGCGAGGGCCGGGGAACAGCAAGGACGAGGTCCTCAAACAGAGTTACTCAGGGAGCCTGGGCGTCAGGGCGGGAGTGCCAGATGGTTCCTGCTTCTCGCTGAACTCCGTCCAGGTGGTGCCCACGAAGACGGGCACAAGTCCCGCCCGCTCGTCCTGACCTATGTGCGGCCCGGCGGCCCTGCCGACAGGTGAGTCTGCTGGAGGAAAGCTCACAACCTCGCCTGCACTCGCCTCCCCGGCCCCTGTGAAGAAGGCAGAGCGGGGCCATTGTGCCCACTCCCCAGATGGGCAAACTGGGTGGGTGAGGGGACAGCCCTTGCCCAGAGTGGCGCAGGGAATTATTGGTGGAGCCAAGACTAAACCCCAAATGAGAGAGACCCTAAGCTTCCCCAGCCTCCTACGTCTCAGGGGCAGGGAGGGAGGGAGCCTCCGTGTCGGGTCCATATTCCTCTCCTGGCCTTGGTTTTCCTCTCTGTGCAATGGGTCCCAGATGGCAGTCCCTAAGAGTTGCTGTGGGAGCCTTTGGGGCCCGGGGATGGCGCTGCTGTGGCCCCCTGTGGCTCAGCCTCCCAGTCTTGGCTGTGCTGCCAGCCCGGCCCTGCCTGGGCCCAGCCCAGAGGCTCGAGGAGGGACTGTGGGGAGGAGTGTGTCCAGTGCGCAGCCCCTGCCCCTGCCCCCGCGGGAGATTCCTGGCCATTTTAAGAGAAGCCTGGAAGGGCCATGCAGAAATCTAAATGCGTCCTTGGGACAGGGCCTGTGCCAGCTATTCAGAGAGCCTCCCAGGATAGTGCCGGCCACCTGCTGGGCAGGCATTCCAGGGTGGGGCCTCGACCCAAACCGAGGGGAGCCCCCCTGGCCCACCAAGTCCATTCCCAGGCGCCTTTGTCACCAGGCCAGAATGCCTGCTGAGGAGCCAGGGCGGGAGCAGAGGGACCTCGCGATGGCCGCCCCGCCCCGCACGCTGTGGTCCTCAGTCGCCTCTGTCCCTGGGGCAGGCGGGCGGGACCTCGGAGGGCGTCCCCCGCTCAGACCTTCTGGGTTTGAGCCGGGACTGGGACTTCACTGGGCACCAGGTGGGCGGGAGCTGTTGAGCTGACCGACTCGTCCGTCCCCTCCGCTTTCTTTGTCTCACAGAGTCACTAGTTCTGTCACCCACTCACGGGCTCTGTCCCTTTCTCCTTCGCCCCTCGTGGCCCCTCCCCTGTCCTCCGGGCCCCCAGCTGTCCCAGCACCTCTGGCAGGGCCAGGCTGCTGACCGGGCCCTTCCCTGCAGGGAGGGCTCCTTGAAGGTGGGCGACAGGCTGCTCGGCGTCGATGGGATCCCGCTGCACGGGGCCAGCCATGCCGCCGCCCTGGCCACCCTGCGGCAGTGCAGCCACGAGGCGCTCTTCCAGGTGGAGTATGACGTGGCCATCCCAGGTGAGGTGGGGCCTGAAGGCTGGGGTTGGGGCAGGAAGAGGCCCAGGGCAGGGAAGAGTGGGCACGGATCCTCAGCACTGTGAAGGCTGTGTGCCCTTGGGCCAGTTGCTGAGCCTCTCTGCGCCGCTGTGGGTAATAAACACTATGTGCTGCGCATTGTTTGATGCACTGGGGGTCCAGCTGAGAACAGTACAGATGGGGTCTCTGTTCTCAGGGAGCTGCTGTTCTGGTGGAGGGAGATGGACAGTAGATAGAATAAGTCAAATACAGAGTGTGTCAGATGACGTGCCGTGAACACCGTCAGGGAGAGAGCTGGGAGCAGCCGTGCGCCCTCTAACTGGCAGCCATCCAAGTGAGAGAAACGTGCTGGAGTCTGGGCCAGGCTGGTTTCTGTGGGCGAGGGTGGAAGGGGCGGCTTCAGGAAATGCGGCGGAAGTGGAACTGGCCTGGTTCTCGGGGCTGGACACAGTGGCGGGGCCAGAGCAGGAGGAGCTTTCCAGCCGCTGGGTGGGTCGACGGGCGCTGTCTGCTGAGATGGGGAAGGCCCGCAGTGGTACGCTGCGGTTCAGTGCCAGCATACAGCAGACTGTCAATAAATGTGAGATTAGTGTCAGCCAGCGGAGCCCGGGGTCGGAGCCCCTCAGACCTGAACCCCTGCCCTCCTCTGCGGCTGAGCGGCCGTGTGACCTCGGACGAGGCCTTGTCCTGCACACAGCACCGTGTTCTGGGCTGCCCAGTGGCGCGGTAGTCCCTCCCTGGCAGATGGCAGAAAGGACCCTGCTGGAAAGGGCTCAGGATTTGCATTTCAAGCTCCTCCTTCCTTCCCTGTGCCAGATACGGTGGCCAGCGCTTCTGGGCCCTTGATGGTGGAAATAACCAAGACGCCGGGATCCGCCCTGGGCATCTCACTCACCACCGGCTCCCACCGGAACAAGCCGGTCATCACCATCGACCGCATCAAGCCGGCCAGCGTGGTGGACAGGTGGGGCACACGCCGGGTGCTGCCGTGGCAGGGGTGGGCATGCGGTGGGAGAGGCCGCCCAGAGCTCTGTCCGGCCAGACCAGCCTCCGCCTTCACTCCCCCCGCCGGCCAGGAGTGGGGCCCTGCATGCTGGAGACCACATCCTGTCCATCGACGGCACCAGCACGGAACACTGCTCGCTGCTTGAGGCCACCAAGCTCCTGGCCAGCGTGTCGGAGAAGGTGCAGCTGGAGATCCTGCCTGTTCCCCGCAGTCGGAGGCCCCTGAAGCCCTCGGAGGCAGGTGGGCTCAGCTCAGACCTGGGTTCAGCTCAGGGCCCTCAGCAGGTGCAGGGGAGGCAGCCAGGCGGTAGGAGGGCCTGAGGACCACCTGCGAGGAGCTGGGGTCCCCTGCCTGGAACGGGGAGCTGAGTGCTGGAGTTCTGAGAGCAGAGGGAGCAGGTGGGCTAGGGGACCAGAGGGCCGAGCTGGGGGCTGGGGCAGGGTGAAGTGTGGTCAGAGCGAGGCCGCTCCAGGTCAGGAAGCGCCTCCAGCAGTCCAACCCTGGGCTTTGGCTTCAAGTCCCGGCACTGCCCCCTGCTGGCCAGGCGCCCTGCCTCTCTCAGCCTCAGTCGCCTCATCTGTAAACAGGAGCGAGGACTGGACTGCTCAGGCTTGGGGGAGGTTGCAGGAGGTCAAGGACAGAGCCCGGCCCAGGGCTGTGGGTTCCAGCCTCAGTCAGGACACAGCGTGTGGGCAAGGCTGGAGTGTGCCCACCTGTCCTCCACAAGCCCCACCCGGAGAAAGATATCCCCTGATCAGATGTGGGGGCGGGGCTGGGGGAGGGTCCACTCTGACAAGGCCACAGCCAGGGGCCCATCCAGGAGGCCTTGGGCTTGAAGTCCTGTCATTGTGTCATTCATTCCCACCTATTTACGGAGCCCCTGCCAAAGGCCAGGGTGGCCTGGGCTTCCCGTGGGTCGCCTGGGTTCATCCTCCCACCATCTCTGAGGTCCGTGTTGTTGCTGTCCCACTTTCAGAGGTGGCCGAGGCTCAGAGAAATGTGTCACCTCCAGGGGGCACACAGCTGGGACAGTCCTCCTGGCCTGTCCTCCTGGCCCTCGTTAAGTGGGCCTCCGCTGGGCACTGGGCAGGCTCTAAGCCCACCACACGTGTGAGCCCATCCTGACCCTCCCCGCTGCCCTGGGAGGTGGCCGCTATCCTAGTCCCATTACACAGATAATGACACAGAGGCACAGAGGGCCTCGGTGATGCCCCGGAGACAGCCAAGCTCCTGGGTGAGGGTGAGGGTGCCGCTCCGGGAGGCAGAGTCAGTGGGCCGCGACTAGCGGGTCCTCTCTTGACGGGTAGCACCAGGCGGGGCCCTGGAAGCTCCACAGCAGAAGAAGCGGGACAGGGCCTGGGGCATTCCGGGCGAGGCGTGGGGTGGCCTAGCCTGGAGGATCAGCTGGGGCAGGTGGGGAAGGCAGGATCTCTGGGGTCCCCGGGAAGCAGATGCTCAGACGGAGCAGGAGTGCCAACAATTCTCGGGGGCAGGCCTGTGAAAGGCTGAAGTGGGAGCACTAGGAGCAGCCTCAGGGGCGGGGCGGGCGGGTCTGAGCAGCGCACCGCGCGGGTCTGCAGGCTGGAAGGGCCACGCGCTCAGCCCCGGAGGACCCCGAGGCGCTGCGCCACACCTCCGCCGGCTGCCCTTCTCGCAGAGCCGAGGCCAGTTTTCGCCCGGTTCGGACCCGGCCCCGCGCTCCTCCTGTCCCTTTGACGCGCGCGTCCAGGCCCTGGGCGCAGACTCCCGAGCGCCGCCCTCGCTCCGGGGAGGCGCGGGGTCCCGGCCCTGCCGTCCGCCCTCATCCGCAGGCGCAGCGCTCGGGGCTCCGGCCGCTCCGCCCTGACTCGGCCTCTCTCCCGCCCCGGCCGCAGTGAAGGTGCAGAGGAGCGAGCAGCCGCGCCGCTGGGAGCCCTGCGCGCCCTCCTGCCGCAGCCCCCGGCCCGGTCCCCGGGGACCGCCCGCCTGGGCCGCCGCTGGTGCCCCGGACCCGAGCCGACGTAACGTGGCCTGCACGGCGCGTGCATGTTTCACGGGGCGGAGGCGTGGGAGTCCTGCCCGCGGCACCCTGCGCCCCAGGGATGGGGGTCCTGCCCGAGGCACCCTGCGCCCCAGGGATGGGGGGCCCTCCCTGGCGGCTGCGCCCCCAGGTTTGGGAAGCCTGCAGTCTTTGAGGCCCAGCGGGGAGACGAACCCCAGGTCCCCAGTGAGTGGTGGCGGTGAAGGGGAGAAGGCACCCCCTTCCCCATCCCCCCGGGGTTGGGCGGCTTCAGAAGCCGCTGTGTGGCAGGGTGGAGGGCCCTGCTGGGTTCACGGGGCTGTGCTCTCATCTCCCCAGCCTTGTCCTCGACTCCCTTTTCCTCGCCGACCATGAACCACGCCTTTTCCTGCACCAACCCCAGCACCCTTCCCCGTGGATCCCAGCCCATGAGCCCCCGAACCACAGTGGGGCGGAGGAGGCAGCGAAGAAGGGAGCACAAGAGCTCATGTAAGCTATGGTCTCCTCCTTGCCTGAGAGAGAGATTTGCCAAAGAGGGGGTGGGTATTTTGGACGTGGCCCCAAGTGTTGATGGGGTCGTTAATTAGCATGAGTGGTATACCAGGCTGCTGTGGATGGTTGGGGAGGTTGTGCATTGCACAAGGACATACCTGAGGGGTGCCACTTTGTACATTTTAGTCTTGCATTTTTATTATGGAAAGTTTTCAATAGGTAATGGCAAAGTGTCCTGAGGAAATGATGCCTTTTCAGATTTGTGTGAAGCTCTCACAGTTCATTTTCTTTTCATTCGGTCCTTCTGATCCATTCAAGGAGAAAGTCTGAGTGTGGCGAACGGTGTCTTTACTGCCTCTTGGACATTTTTAATTTCCTCTAAGACAAAGACACACAGGCCTGAAACTAGCTATCGGGGATGTAATCATCTTCACTTTTACTAGATATATATTTCTACTCACCTTTTGTTTATAAACATTTCTCTTTATTTATAATGGCTATGTATATAGTTCCCTTTTGAAATGAATGTACTTAACTATTTAAAAAAGTGAATAAATGTGAAGATAAATAGTAGTGAATGATAATGCAGGAGGCATGTGGGAGTAGCGAAAGTCACGAGAATGTCCAGAATTTGGAAATTTTTCCTGGGAAGTCTTTACTTTGTTGATGTAGAAAGTGTACCCCACTTCCTGCCATGGGAGTTGCCTCCAAGGAAGGATGGAGGGTCAAACTGGGCCATTTGGAATTGAACCAGGTTAGGGAAAAAAGGAGTACAAGTCACCTGGCACCTGAAAGGAGCTGAATATGGTTATGAACTTCCCAGCAGTCAAGGTGAAAAGGGAAACACTTCAGTCAGTTGAGAGATAAAATACACCTTTACCAACCACCTTTGTCAGCCACTGAAGCTGGGGATGTGTAGGTGAAAAGATTCAGAAATGCTCTTCATAGGCAGCGGCATGTGGAGGCTCGGGGCTCTTGGGACCCCTTTCCTATGCCCTTCTGAGGATGGGTGCCTAATAAAGTATTATCATTATTATTATTGATGATAACAATTAGTTAAAAAATCATTTTTGAATACCTCCTATGTACCAGGCACCATTCTTTTTTCTTTTGAGGAAGATTAGCCCTGAGCTAACATCAGTGCCCATCTTCCTCTACTTTATATGTGGGACGCCTACCACAGCATGGCTTGCCAAGTGGTGCCATGTCCGCACCCGGGATCTGAACCGGTGCACCCTGGGCCGCCGAAGCGGAACGTGCATACTTAACTGCTGCGCCACCGGGCTGGCGCCCAGGCACCATTCTTATCATTAGGAATGTAATAGTGAAAAAAATAGTCAATGTAAATAGAACAACACAATATACCTGACATCATAATATATTACACACATTGTAATGTGTAATATAAACTATAACAAAATAGTATATGAAGACATAATAGTATAATATAATTAGTAATAGAATGAAATGCAATAAATTTTATTTAATAAGTGATATCTAGTATCCATATTAATAATAGGAATGTTTTTATATGTGGAATATAAAAGTGTGTATTAAGAAACATAATCCAATAGTTAGAAAGTAATCGTTGGACTCCGCAACTCTACACCTAGGGATCTGCCCAAGAGAAATGAAAGCATATGTCACGTCTGCCCAAAAGCGTGTATGTGACTGTTCGTGGTGGCGTTATCCAAACTGTCACAAAGGTGGAAACAACTCAGATGCTGTCAGCAGATGAACAGACAGACAGAATGTGGGGTCCTCACAGGGGTGCCATTCAGCCTTAGAAAGGGTGACGTGCTGATGCTCCTGTTATGCGGACGAACTCTGGCAACGCGATGCTCAGTGAGAGGAGCCAGGCGCAAAAGACCGCGTGTTGTGTGATTGCATTTCTGTGAACTGTCCAGGACAGGCGCGTCTACAGAGAAGGAAGTAGCTCAGCGACTGCTCACAGGAGAGAGGGGGTGGGGGCCATAGCTAAAGGGGACAGGGCTTTTTTCTGAGGCGATGAAAATGTTCTAAAATTGATTGTGGTGGAGGTTGTTCAACTTGGTGAATATACGAAAAGCCATTGAATTGTACCCTCAAGATGTGTGAATATTAGGGTGGGTGCATTGTGCCTCAATAAAGCCGTTAGCAAACATAACATAACATGGACTATGGCATATACTAGTGGTGATCTGATATGATGTGATACGCAATAATAAAACAGGACGTGACCTGGCATAGTATCAGCGACCCTCAGGACTTCTGTTCCACAACTGGCAGGCCCAGGAGCCGTCTTCCTGGATCCTGGCCACAGCCCTGCTTGTGGGGTTCTGTCCCATCGCCTGGGGAGGAGGCCAGGGCTCAGGGCAGGCTGTGACAGCCTGGCCCGTGAGTCGGGCCTCCAGGCTGGCGCGGGGCTGGCTGGGCGGGAGGGAGGGCAGCTCTGCCCGGCCCGCCTGAGCGCCATGCCTCCTCCCCGCAGTGTCGCTGGCTTCCAGCACAGTGGGTCCCGGCGGGCAGATCGTGCACACGGAGACCACGGAGGTCGTGCTCTGTGGAGACCCTCTCAGCGGCTTTGGCCTCCAGCTCCAGGGCGGCATCTTCGCCACCGAGACCCTGTCCTCCCCGCCCCTCGTGCGCTTCATTGAGCCGGACAGCCCAGCTGAGAGGTGAGCCTGCTGCCCCTCCCCGCCGGGCCTGCCACTCTCCAATTCAGGGGGCTCATGGACAGCCAGGGAAACCGAGTCATACACCAAGCCTGGCTGTACAAGGGTATCTCGCCTAACCATCACATCAACTCCATCACCAGCCCCATTTTACCTATGAGGAAACTGAGGCTCAGAGAAGCTGATTCACTTGCCCGGGGTCACACTGCTCCTGAGTGACCCAGGACTTGAACTCCTATCTGTCTGAAGTCAGAGTCCTCTCTATATGCATCTCGTAAGGCGTGGCATCATCCCCATTGGACAAACAGAATCTGAGGCCCAGCAAGGTCACACCCTTCTCTCCGGAGCCATGTGGTAAATTGCCTGAGGACCTCTGGCTGGCACGGGGCTGAGCTGAGAGTCACACCACGGGCAGGCTGGGCCCTGCTCCTGCACCATGTCCTGTCTCCCTGTGGAGCTGGGACGGTGATGGACCTGCTTCTCTCTGCCGGGCTGCCCGGGTTCAGGTGTGGGCTGCTGCAGGTGGGGGACCGTGTCCTGTCCATCAACGGCATTGCCACCGAAGACGGGACGATGGAGGAAGCCAACCAGCTGCTTCGAGACGCGGCGCTGGCCCACAAGGTCGTGCTGGAGGTCGAGTTCGACGTAGCGGGTGAGCGATGCCTCTGACTTCTCCGGCACCCCACTCTCATCTCCACCGGCCCCCATCTCCCTTCTCCCAGGGTCCTTTGCAGCATATGCCTGAGCACTGACGGTGGGAAGGAAGAAGGGATCCCATGGCCAGTGTGAGGGTGATGAGGGAGTTTGCAAACAGGACCTGGGGAGGGCGGCTGGGGGCTCAAAGTTCTCTGAGCCCCACACAGCAGCTCAGGCGAGAATTCCGTCCTGTGGGGCGGCCCCTCTGTGCTTTGGAAGGATGTTTCTCTGCAGCCCTCACTTCCCCGACTGAGAGATAGGGGTGGAGTCCTTCTGCTCCAGGGGTGTTCCCATTAGATGAGGTGAATCGTGTGCGAGCACCCCGCTAAGGCCTGGCACACAGTGGTTATTCCGCGAATTGTCTGGATCTGAACCGGGTTGGGTTTGGCTGTGGGGATCCCCCTGGCTGGCAGTCATGAGGTCTGGGGCCCAGTCCCAACTCTGCTCTGACCAGGTGGGCTGGTCTTGGGTGGATCTGTCGGCTCACCATGCCTGAGTTTTCTGTCAGTCAGTGGAAGAAGCAGCATGGGCTTGGGACTTTTTGGGGTCTCTTCCGGCTGGAGCAGAATGGGTGTGTGGCTGGGCCCACCTCAGGCTCCTCTCCTGGGTCTCACCGAGTCCACGTCTCTCTGTGCGCAGAGTCCGTCATCCCGAGCAGCGGCACGTTCCACGTGAAGCTGCCCAAGAGGCGCGGCGTGGAGCTGGGCATCACCATCAGCTGTGAGTCCCTCCCCGCCCCACGGCCTGCCTGGCCCTGGGGCCAGCCCACCTGCCAGGAGAAAGAGGTGCCCAGCCCCGGGGGCGGCCGCTGGCCTCTTCACAGCAGGGACACATGCCTGGCCCCAGGGGAAAGGCTCCGGTGGGAGGCTGACTTGAGTCCCTCCACCCTGTCACGTGTGGCCGTGTGTCCTCGGCAAGACCTGAGCTTCTGAAGCCTCAGTTTCCCCTTCTGCACAATGAGTGTCTTCTAGCCTTTGGGTCTCCCGGTGGGATGGAGCGGCATGTCAGGCACCAAACACATGGGCCAGGTTTGGTTTTCTGTCTCTCTCCGTGTTCCCAGGGCCCAGAAGAGGCCTGGAACACAGTAGGTGCTTAATTCATGTTCCCATTCTGGTCACCAACGGGAAAACCTATCAGCACAATTGGATTTTTTTGCAAGAAAACTTAGCCACTCCTGTGACACCCGTCTTGGGTTGTATTCCTGCAGGACCGGCTTGGCAGTTGGGCATTCCGTGCAGTGTGCAGGGTTTATGCGGGAGAGCTCTCGGGACCACGGCTGGGAGCCGTGAGGGCACGTGGAGGGGGATGTGGCACCTCGCATGCCAGCGGTGTGGCGGGCGGGCGAGAGGAAGAAGCCAGGCTGTGATGCAGTCGCCCACGAGGGCTGGGCCAGCCCCAGGAGAGCTCTAGGGCAGGAGCGGTGCGGCCGTCCTGCGTGTAGCTGGGAGGCAGCCTTGCTCCACTGCGTGGACCGGTTGTGGGATGTGGGCTCACCTCAGGGCACTCCTGGGCCACAGGGTATTTCCAGAGAGGCAGCCGCCATGAGCCGTGCTGCCAGCACTGCCTGCAGCTGGGGGGGAAGAGCCGACTGTGGCAGGGCCACCCTGCCCCAGAGGCTCTGGGTCCCCACCCTGGTCCAGGTGCTGCTGGGGACAGAGACACCAGCCAGATGCAGCCCCTCGGGGAGCTCACAGTTTGCTGGGGGATGGGCTGAGCAAGAGGAAAAAAGGGCTGATGTGGATTGATCACCTACTGTGTGCCAGGGTTTCGTGTGAGATTTCCTGCCTGCCTTGTCTAGTTTCATCTCACGACAACCCCATGAGGCCTGTGGCATCATCCCCATTTTACAGAGGGGAAACTGAGGCACAGAGAGGGGAGCTGATTTGCTTAGTCACCCAGCTGGGAAGCAGTGGGAATGGGGTGTGTGGCTCTGAGTCCACGCCCGAGCTCCTGGCCCCCACTGCTGAGGCTGAGGTGATGGAAGGTTGGACTCTGTCCTCTTGTCCTTCAGCGGCCAGCAGGAAGCGAGGGGAGCCCCTGATCATCTCTGACATCAAGAAGGGCAGCGTGGCACACAGGTAGGGGGCCTGGGGCACATGCAGGGGGTGTGGTCAGTGAAGGTGGACATGGCACCTCACGCGCCAGGCTCCTTCCCAACCCCCACTCCTGCTCATGTAGGACGGGCACTCTGGAGCCAGGTGACAAGCTGCTGGCCATCGACAACATCCGCCTGGACAACTGCCCCATGGAGGACGCCGTGCAAATCCTGCAGCAGTGCGAGGACCTGGTGAAGCTGAAGATCCGCAAGGACGAGGACAACTCTGGTAGGGCCCCCACCCCACCCGCCACCTCTCGAGGCCCATGCTTTGACCACGGGGGCTCCCCTCGGCCGAGGGGGTCCAGGATGGGTGCTCCCCAAGGGCTGGCTGGTAGAGACTCTTTGAGTGAACAGACATGGGAGGGGGTGGCACTGTGCACTTCTCCCTGTCACTGGGGATGTCGGGCAGTCTGAGGTGCACAGAGCCCAGCAGCGGAGACCCTCAGGAGCAGGTGGCAGCGGAGAAGCGGGTGGAATGGGAATGAGGGTGGGGCTGCGCTGCTGTGAGGGGGTGTGAATGAAGGAGCAGAGGCTGCAGACTCAGACCCCTGAGGCCAGGCAGGTGACCGGAGTGAGTGAACTGGACAGAGGGAGGAAAACGACACAGGTCAGTGGGACAAAGAGAAGGGTGAGGACTGTGGCCACGGGAGAGCGAATCGCTCATTTGGAGGGGCAGCCACCAACTCCTATCCTGAAAAGGGGGTCACTTGTGAACAGATTTCTGCTTTTTTTTAAGAAAAGCTGGAGATCTGGTTTCTTCTTATCATCATTATCATTGTCACCATCATTATTGTTCTTATTATCTGTGGTGTGTGAAATCTGTATTTTAGATGTCAGTTCCATGTTTCTTTTCTTTTCCTTTTTTTTTTTGAGGAAGATTAGCCCTGAGCTAAGTACTGCCAGCCCTCCTCTTTTTGCTGAGGAAGACTGGCCCTGAGCTAACATCCGTGCCCATCATCCTCTACTTTATATTTGGGATGCCTACCGCAGCATGGCTTGCCAACTGGTGCCATGTCCGCACCTGGGATCTGAACCGGTGAACCCGGGCTGCCGAAGCGGAACGTGCACACTTAACTGCTGCACCCCCGGGCAGGCCCCTCTTTTCCTTTTTTTTTTTTAAAATGCTTTTTGGGTGCAAGAAAATATTTCTGGAGGCATAAGATGGCCTCCAGGTCCCCAGGTTGAGCTGTCTGAAGTCATGGCTTGAGTGAGTGGGTGAAGGGATGGATGGGTGGATGATGAGTGAGTTCCCTAAGGCTGGAGGCTGGGGGCGCCCAGCTCCTGGGCCTGCCCCCTGGGCCCTGCCTGATGGGTCTGCCCTTGCAGATGAGCAGGAGACGACAGGTGCCATCAGCTACACGGTGGAGCTGAAGCGCTACGGGGGCCCCCTGGGCATCACCATCTCCGGCACCGAGGAGCCTTTCGACCCCATTGTCATCTCAGGCCTCACCAAGCGCGGGCTGGCTGAGAGGTGAGCCAGGACTCTGTGGGGACCCTGGGTGGGCCCGGGGACCCTTATGGGGCAGAAGCTGGGCTTTGGGATCAGCCAAGCTGGATTCTGACCTTTCTTCCAACATGGGTCCCCTGGTGATATGGGGCCTGTCCCTCCCCTCTCTGAGCCTCCATTGGGCAGAGGTGGGCCAGCCCCTGCAGACGGCCGGCTCCAGGTACATGCTGGACAGTGTGCGCTCAGTCCCTGCTCCCTCCCAGCCTGGCTCCACCGCTTCTGGAAGGTCAGCATTGTGAGCCTTTTTGGAGGGGCTGCTGTGTGCCTTTCTAGTACAGGGGCCATGTCCATCCCGGGTTCCCCTACAGCCTGGGGCTTTTCCTGCCCCTGCTGTCCTCTCCCCTAAAAAGTGTCCCCGCAGTTGTGGCAGCTGGGGGAGCTGTGAGAAGTGGGGTGTCCCAGGCTGTGCGGCTTGGAGGGAGAGCGAGTGGGTCTGGGACCCAGAGGTGGAAGGGGGCCCCCTGGGGATCACAGGGAGGCCACCCCAGCGTGGGTGACGTGAGCGTTTTCCCGCGAGCTCCCGGCACTGAGAGGAGCTGACTGTAGAGGGAGAGGCTGGCTAGCTCTGGCGGGCAGGCTGGGGCGCAGCGGGAGGCCCGGGATCCTGGGGCTCAGGCTCCCCACCGCTCCGTGTGGCGTTTCCGCTCCTGGAGCGCCCCCTGCTGGACACCCGGCAGACCGCAGAGGCTCCGCGGACGTTCTCCCCTCTGAGTCGCCCTCCTCCCGCGGCTGCTGGGCGCCTCCGCCTGGCCGAGGATGCTCGGCGTGTCCCACTGCGCGCTACACGTTTGTTTATCAACTTTCTAGGAGCCACATTAGAAAAGTAAAAAGAAACAAATAAAATGAGTCTTAAGTATACATTTATTTCAACATGTAAAAATTTTTTAACAAAATGCATTACATTCCTTTTTTATACTACGTCTTCAGAACCTACTGTGTTTTTATACTTTCGGCACATTGCCACTGGGGCCAGGCGCGCTCCGGGTCCCTGCAGCCACGTGTGGCTGGTGGCCGTCGTGCTGGCCTCCCCCTCTGAATCCCCCATTCCCTGACTCACTCATTCCTCAGGCCCCTGGGGAGCTTGCTGGGCAGTGCTGGGCTGGGGGGGCACACAGGCTGGCCCGACTCTCCGTGAGCTCCACCTGGGGGGCGACATCTACCTTTGGGGTTCAAGACCCCCGCCCCAGTCCTCTGCGTCCGGACCCCCCACCAGGTCGGGTGCCTTCTCAGCACCAGCTGCGGGCTTCTCTCCGCCCTCCCAGCCCTGGCTGCTCCTGGGAAGCCCCTCCCCGCCCACTCCTAGAGCCGCTATGTAATTGGTTGGAGGTGGGGGCCAGGCGTCTGCATTGTTTAAAAAGCTCCTCAGGTGTCCTAATGGTATCTAGGTAGAAAACCACTGGACCAGAGCAACGCTGGGGCCCGGCCTTATCAGCCCCTCGAAGCCCCTTGTGAAGTCAGCTGGTCCTGGGGGATTATGCTCATTCTCTAGGTGGGGAAACTGAGGCCCTGGGAGAAAGAAAGGCTACCCGTGTGTTTCTGCTGGAGGGAAGCATGCATCCATTCCATCCATCCATCATTCAATTATAACTGATACAATAAGTATTATCACGCTGACTTTACAGGTGCAGGAACTGAGACTCAGGGAAGCTAAGAAACTGGTCTGAGCTCGTGTAGCTAGTATGCGGCCGCTCGTATGTGGGATTCAAACCACACTCAAAACTCAGGCTTGGCCCTGGTTGCAGAACCTAACTTTAGAGTCAGGCAGGATAATCCCCTCCCAGATTCTAGACTTTGTACCTCTATGAAGAGTATACCTTATACCTCTTCATGCAACCCAAGATCACACTTACTTTTTTTGCAGCTGGGTTTAACTGAGGTCAGCTACGCTGTGCCTTGGGGGTCCTGAGTTCCCTGAGGGCAGATCATTACTCCAAAACCCTGAGTGTCTGACTCCCATCCCCTGCCTGTGCCCCCTCCCCAGGACTGGCGCTATCCACGTTGGAGACCGTATTCTGGCCATCAACAGTGTTAGCCTCAAGGGCCGGCCGCTGAGTGAGGCCATCCACCTCCTGCAGGTGGCTGGTGAGACCGTCACGCTGAAGATCAAGAAGCAGCTAGACCGTGAGCCTCACCCCACGCCTGGGCCACACAGCCGTTTAGGAAGGCGGATCCCCCGTGCCTCTGTGCCAGGATGTGTGCCCAACCTCAGGCAACCTCACTAATCCTGTGGGGGGGCGGACACCCGGGACAGCTGAGGAGACAAGGCCCAGAGAGGGGCACAGTGGGCCAAGGGCACACAGCTGGCGTGGGGCAGCCTGGGTCGGAGCCACGCTCTTCATCACCTCCTGCCTTTTGAGGCTGCTTGCAGCTGTGACTTGTGCGTTCCTCAGTTTCCCTGAGTTTCCCTGAGTTGGCAGGGAGGCCCCCATGCGCTGTGGAAGGAACCTGAGCTTCAGGGTCTTGCTTCTGATCTGGGCTCCACTGTTGCTCACCATGTGACCTTGGGCGTGTTGTCAGCCTCCGGAGCCTCAGTTTCCCATCTGTGGAGTGGGTTTGCCTGTTAGCATGCCACCTCCCACCTGTCAGATGCCCCAGCAGCAGCTCTGGGGCTCAGGGCCTGTGAGCTCCCGACCAGACTGACGTGGTGAAATGCTCGCCAAGTGGCTCTGTGTCTCCGAGGTCAGAGGCCAGTGGCAGTGACACACCTTTTCCTCCCAGGCCCCCTCCCACCCCGCAAGTCGGGCAGCCTCAGCGAGGCTAGCGACGTGGATGATGACCTGCCAGAGGCGCTCAAAGGAGGCATGCGGGCAGCCCGGGGCTCCCCGGCCATGCCCAGTGTGGACAGCGCTGTGGAGTCCTGGGACAGTGTGGCCACGGAGGGCGGCTTTGGGGGCCCAGGTAACACCCGGGCCCTCGGACCAGCAGCACGCTCTCTCTGGGCTGCCCCAACTGCCAGGCCTTCACAAGGGCTGTTCCCTCCGCTGTGTCCTCTCCTCGCTCCTCCTCTCCCAGCTCCGTCCCTTAGGGACGCTCTCCTGAAGGCGACCTGACTGTGCTGCTCAGCATCCCCGGGCCCCCGCTCCTCCGAGTGAACCACGGGCATTTTCATTAGCGTCCACAGCCAATTCCCCCACCGTGAGTGAGGTCAGGGACCAATGGACTGCCTTCTGTCTTCCTTGTCCCCGGCCCAGTGCCTGGCACCCAGCAGGGGCTCAGGCAAGGTTTATTGCGTCCAGTTGAAGATGGGAAGGCAGAGCCCCCTCCCACCCGTCCTGCGAGACCTGGCTGGGGCTGGACGCCTCCGAGTGCCTGCCTAGACATGAGTTCTCCTGCCCGTGCATGTTGAGACCATGAGTGGCCTTGGGGTTGGGACGCGTGAATCCAGTGGCTGCCCTTCTGACCTCTGTGACCCAGAGCCACGGGGTCTCCCCAGGCCCAGCTCAGGGAACTCACGGAGCAAGGCCTCTCGGCGGCTCCGTGGCTCCTGGCCCTGGTCCTCACTTGCTGTGTGTCTGCTCTCCCTGGGGCTCGGCTTCCCCTCCTCCAGCACGTGGTCAGCATCTCCCAGCTCACCGCTGGGGCAGGATCTTTAGAGCTTTCAAAGGCAGGGGGACAAGGGTGGCCAAACGGTGAACCTCCCTGTTAGGCGAGGAGCCAGCAGGGCCAAGGCCGGTGGAGCAGGGACAGGGTCCCAGAACCCTGGGGGTGAACTCTTCTCCTGGGTGATCAGGAGATCTGGGGGGTTCTGGGGGTAGGGACCCGGTGGCAGGGGACTCTGGGTAGTCATGCAGGCCCAGAGAGGGCAAAGACCTATCCAGGGCTGCCCAGCATGGCCGGAAATGGGGCAGGAAGGAGGGCAAGCTGAAGGCATGGAGAAGATGCAAATGCTCCCTCTCTCCACTGGCCAGGTTCCTACACTCCCCAAGCAGCACCCCGGGGCGTGACCCCCCAGGAGTGGCGGCCCAGCCGGCTGAGAAGCAGCCCCCCTGCAACTGAGCCCCAGAGGACGAGCTACACCCCGGCCCCTGCTGATGAGAGCTTCCCTGAAGAGGAGGATGAGGAGGAGGACTGGGAACCACCCTCCAGGTCTGTGGGGGGATGCCACGAGGAGGAGACGACCCCCTGGCTGGGCTGGGTGAGGGGAGCCAGTCCCTGCACGCGAGTGGGGGGGCAATGGGAGGTCTGGCCTGGACCCTGAGGAGGGGCGCCTCCTGATGGAGGCAGGGAGCCCTGGGCAGAGCATCGCAGCCAGGCCGTGGTGGGGAAGGCACAGGGGCAGAGGTGTGGCAGGGGGAGCAGCCTGGCTTGCCCTTCCAGGTCTGGTAACCTGCAGTTCTGAGAAGAGCAGCAGCAGACTCAGAACTTGAACCCAGACCCTCCCGACTTAGCCTGGATTGCTTGATGGCCTCCACGGGGGCCCTCATCACGGGCACCAGCCCTGGCCGGGCGTGTGGTGGCTTCTGTAGTGTCGCCCCCTAGCGAGAGCAGGCCCATGGAGAACCGCTGCTCCCCTCAGCCCTAGCCACCCCCTTTTTGTGTCTGTGCTTTTGCTCAGGCAGTTCCTTTTGCCTAGAACGCCTTTCCCGCTCCCCTCCTGGCCAATGCCTACTCATCCTTCAAAAACCATCCTTCAGGGCTGGCCCGGTGGCGCAGCGGTTAAGTGCGCATGTTCCGCTTTGGCGGCCTGGGGTTTGTGGTCTGGATCCCAGGTGCGGATATGGCACTGCCTGGTGTCCCAAATATAAAGTAGAGGAAGATGGGCATGGATGTTAGCTCAGGGCCAGTCTTCCTCAGCAAAAAGAGGAGGATTGGCAGCAGATGTTAGCTCAGGGCTAATCTTCCTGGGAAAGAAACAAAAAAAACCCAGCTCTAGCTCCTGCCCGTGGGAAGCTCCCTGACTTCCTCTGGCAGAAGGCCTTCCTCCCTCCTTTGCTTGTTCCACGGCTGCTATTGCGACCCTCCCGGTGGCACTGGCCGCCTTGCATCTACCTGCCCAATTACCCAGCTGTCTACCTGGCTAGTCACGTGGCACCCCAGCTCAGAGCTGGCACCGATGGGTGCCATATCTACCTTGCGAGTGAGTCCCCAGTTCCTTAGGAGCAGGGCCACACCTTATCCCCTCCACAGCACTGTGCCCAGGGGAGGGCCCAGCTCAGGGTCCGTAGACCCAGCTGGAATGGAGAGAATGTCCTTCAGCCTCATCTCCTCATCTTTAAAATGGGAAGGGAAGTGGGCAACGACTTTGCATGCTCATCCCTGAGGCTCCGTGCGAGAGGAAAGCCTGCATGCCTAGGCTAGAGAAGGTGCTTTGCAAACCACAGCATACTTTATAAACGTCCGGGACTCTGTAGACGGCGAATGGCTTTGTGAACTACCAAGCGTGAAAATGTGACTTGTTGCCATTCTAATGAGGCTTGATTTTAGAGCTGATGACAGGCTTATCCAAGCTGTGATGGAAGTTAGGGGGTATCCTCGACCCCTGCCCCAGCACAAATACTCCATGCTCTCCATCCGTCTGTGTCCTTGCTGGCTCTGGCTCTGTCCCTCTCCTTGTCCTTCGGTGCCATGTGTCTTGGGGGGGCCAGGGGCTGTCCGCTGGGGCTACACCATGGATCTCCTCTCTGTCTGTCCGTCTGTCTGTCTGTCTGTCTCTCTTCTCAGGTGTCCTGTGTCACCGCTCTCCACCCCGTCTCATCTGCCCCTGTTCTAAATGGCCACCGACAGTCCTGGTTGCCCCTAACTGCGTCTTCCCCCCGTTCTGTGTCACCAACCACTGCCCTGGGGCCCTAGCACTGCCACCGAGGATGCCTGCCTGCCTACCTGCCCGCCCTCCCACGCTATGGCCCCTCGAGCCCGGCGCTGGGCCCCGGGGCCCTGAAGACTCCTCAGGCCCCAGCCTGCCTGCCCGCCCACCCGCCCACCAGGAGTTGACGCTCTCTGATTCCTACGTTACAGCCCAGCCCCTGGCCCCGCCCTTGAGGAGGGCTTCTGGCATGTGTTTGGGGAAGCCCTCGAAGACCTGGAGTCGTGTGGTCAGTCAGAGCTGCTGAGGGAGCTGGAGGTATGGCCAACCCCCTGCAGTCCTTCCTGGGGGCGCCCGTGTGTGGACGCCCCCGAGTGTGTGCCCATGGGAGGCAAGCATGTTGATGGGATCCTGCTCATGGGTAACATGTAGCATGCACTCGCCTGGCACCCTTTGTGTAAAGCTGACTTCACGCATGTGCAGACTGTGCACTGACACGAGTGCAAGTGTGACTGAGAGTATTGTGTGGCACATTGGGGTGTGTGCACATATGAACGTGTCCGGCATCATTGTGTGTGCATTAGGAGCATGTGTGCATGCATGTGTGTGAGCATACTCTTGCATGCACAAATGTTGAGTGTGTTTTCAGAATACGTGTGTCTGAGTGTGTACATTTGGATGCATGGGGCAGCTTTGGTGTCTGTGCGATATGTGGACATGGTTGTGGGCATGCCCTGTGGAAGCGTGTGGATGTCAACACGGGAGCTGAGGGCCCAGGGAGCTGAGAAGTGGATGCAGCTTCGTGTGAGGTCAGCGCTGCCCATGATGGAACAGGCTGCCCTGGACATCTAGGGAGGACCCGACTGGGTCATTTCTGAAACTCCTTCATACTCGGAGGGCAGTGATTTAAACTTCTGCTTTGTCTGTGCTTTTGCCCCCTTTGTATTCCTAATATTGTTGATTGGGGCCATTTTTTTTTCTCTGTCAGTCTTGCCAATTTCTAGGCTCTTCTAAAAAACCAATCTGAGGCTTTGTTAATTCTCTCTTGTGTTTCCTTGTTTTCTATCTTATTCGCTTCTGTGTTTAGCTTTGATGTTCTGTTCCTTCTACTTTATTTGTTTAAGTAATGATACTTTTCCTGGTTTCAAAGCTCCTTAAACTTCAGTCTTTCTTATTGTCTAACAGAGTGCATTTTAAAGCTACGAGTTTACCTGTAAGCACTGCTTTGGCTGTGTCCCACAAGTTTTGATTTGAGGCACTCTTATTGACCATTCAATTTGAAATATTTTCAGAATTTCACTATGATTTTTATTTAAACCCCTGAGTTATACAGAAGTGGTTTTTTTAATCCAAAATTTAAAACCAGTTCATATAGGCTTTTCTTATGTACTGTGGCCAGAAAATGTATTCAATTTGATAGTAATTTTTTAGAGTTTGTTAAGAGTGCTTTCCTTGTGGCCTCGTGTGTGATCAGCTTCAGTAAAGGTTTCATGTGTGCTTGCAAAAGAGGGTGAATTCCCTTTTGTTGGGTGTAGGGTTCTATATAGATCAAGATTTTTAATAAATTTGTTCAAATCTACATTTTTGCTAATTTTATATGCTTCATTTATCTTTTTTTTTTTGTTAGCAGTATGATAAGATTCCCATAATGATTGGAGATTTGGCAAATTCTTAACATTCAGTCAATTTTTGTTTACTAACCTTTGAGGTTATATTACTAGTTTCATGTAAATTCATGATGCTATAACTTTTTCATGAATTTTTATTTTTATTATTAATCAGTATCTCTATCTCTATGTGCTTTCCACCTTGTTGTTGTTAATGCTGTTGAGTGGATTCTGACTCTTGGTGGCCCTGTGGACAGCAGAGCAGAACCCTGCCTGGTCTTTTTGCACCATCCTCTCACCTTCCGTTGCCATATCAAACAATGTTCCACTGCTATTCATAGGGTTTTCTTGGCCAGTTGTTTTGGAAGTGGGTGGCCAGGTCCTTCTTCCGAGTCTGTCTTAGTCTGGAAGCTCTGCTGAAGCCTGTCCACCATGGGTGACCCTGCTGCTATTTGAAATACTAGTGACATAGCTTTCAGCATCACAGCAACACACAGCTGCCACAGTATGACAACCAACAGACGGGTGGTGTGGTCCCTGACCAGGAAATGAACTGGGGCCGCAGCTGTGAGAGCACTGAATCTTAACCACTAGACCACCAGGGGTAGCTGCTTTCCACCTTAAATTCCATTTTCCCTATAATGATATTGTTCTACTAGCTTTATTTTAGTAATATTTCCTGTCTTTTTCTAACATTTATTTTCAAACTTACTGTATCATTTTATGTGTATCTGTCATGTACTATATATAGCTGATTTCCCCTCCCAATTTGAGTCTCTCTTTTTTAAGGCAAGTTTAGTCCATTTGTATTTATGGTGATTACTAATATAATTAAACTTAATTCTAGCATATAATTGATACTTTCTATTTATCCTGCTTTCTCTCTACTTCTTCTGATCTTGTATCTTTCCTTCTTTTGTATTGATTAAATTTTCATTCCTGTCCACTCTCTCCACCATCATTTTGGAGATTTTTATAATTTTTATTATCTTAGTGATTTCTTTGTCATTTATTTTACTTTTAATATTCAATTTTTACATTTAAAACTTTTTTATTGTTACAGAAGTTATACATTTGTATGGTATAAAATTAGATAAGCAAGGTAAAATAAAAAATAAAACCTAAGAACAAAACATTCTCACCACCCAGAGATCACCACTCTTACTGCTTCAGTGAGTATATATGTACTTTTAAGGTAATGAAATCATGATGTACATACTTTTTTTGTAATTTGCTTTTTTAGTCAGCTACTCCATTTTTGAATATATGGAAATATCTTTTAAAAATTTTAATCTCTTCTAACACTAAGACCATATTCAGATTTTCACAGTTGACTCCAAAGTTGCCTTTGACTTGGTCTGTCCAAACCAGTGTCTAATCCATGCCTGGCACCTGTTGCTATGCCTCTTAAGTCTCTTAATTTTAGTCCAGTGCCTTTTTAATGCCGCTGACTTAAAATTTTTGTTTATCAAGATAAAATTCACATAACATGAAATTTACCATTTTAAAGTGGAAATTGAATGTTAAAAGTAAAACAAATGAATTAAGGATAATCACTAACAATTCAAGGGCTTTTAATATATTCATAATGTTGTGCATCCATCACCAGAACATTTCTGATGTCCCAAAAATAAACCCTGCATCTCCCCATTCTTCTCTCTTCCCATCCCTTAGCATCTGCTGTGTACTTTCTGTCTCTGTGGATTTGCCTGTTCTGGACATTTCATGTAAATGGAGTCATGCAGTATATGACCTTTTGTATCTGGCTATTTTTGCTTAGCTTAATGTTGGAGCAAGTGTCAGTACTTCATCCTTTTCATGGCTGAATAATATTCCATTGTGTGGATAGGCCATAACACTGACTTTTTGAAAGGACCAGGCCAGTTGACCTTACCTTAAATTTTCACCACCTTAATTTTATTTTCCTAACAAAGCCTAAGCAATCCCTTTGCCTCCTCCTGAGTGAGACAGGTGCTTTAGACTGCTGCTCCCTCCCTCCAAACCGTCTCCTCTCATCTCCAAACTTGTTTATAAATTGCTCAAAATTAGTTAGTGTGGGGTTTTAGTGAATACTTATTTAGTTTTATCAGCATGTTTGACCAATTTCTTTGCTTACCGTTGCTTCTTGCATTCCGCTTTTTCCTTCTGATCTCCTCCTTTAAGATGTCCTTTTAGTGAGGGTCTTCAGGTGGTAAACACTTTTAGGTTTAGTATCCTAAAAATGTCTTTATTTCACCCCAACTCTTGAATGATAGTTTAGTTGAGAATGAATTAAAGTTTTCAGCACATACAAAATGCTCAAAAAATTATAGTTACCATGTATAGCAAATTTATGGGCTTCCAAGCCATTTCATTCATTCTTCTAATATTTATTTAGTGCTTGCTTTGTGCCCTCTACTAGCAATTAGGAATTCCACAACTAAAGATGACCAAGATAAGCAGTTACACACTGTTTTTAAGTTTGTAAGATTGTAAATGTTAGGGAAAAAACGTTTTCCTCAGGGCTTTGAAGATGTTATTCGATTGTCTTATGGCAACTATTGTTGTGCTGTTAGGTTCGTTGTTGTCTCTTTGAAAGTAATGTGCTTTTCCTTCCAGTGGCTTTGAGGATTTCTCTCTCTAATGGCTGGTTCTTTTGCTATGATGTTTCTCAGTGTAAGTTTGTTTTTATTTGTCTTACTAGAGACAGTCTTTTTTTTCAGTCTGGGCACTCATTTTTTTCCTTCTGTGCTGGAAAACTCCTAGTCATTATATTTTAAATATTGCCTCTCCTTTGTTATCTCCTTCTGGCATTTCTGTTAGTCGTACATTGGACCCCTACCCTCCAGGCGTTCTGTCTTCCATGTCAGTTAACTTTTCTTTCACATTTTCTCTGCTCTGTGTTCTACTTGCTTTCCGTAATCTGTCTTCCAGTTGACTAGTAATATAGCCAAGGAGAGAATTATATAATTCTCTCATTATGAATATATTATCCTTGGCTATATTTAGTCTGCTGTCTCACCTATTTCCTAAATACTTTATTTCAACTTCTACATCTTTTATTTCTATAGTTTCTCTTCATTTTTCAAATCTTTATAGTCTTTTTTGATATGTTTGCTTTTCATTTTCTTATTTTTCTGCACATTTTCAGCAGACTTCTTTTAAAGGTTCTTATGGTTTCTCTGCCTTTTCCTAGTTCCCTGGCTGTGAATTCATCTATCGTGTCTGTGGGCAGGTGGACTTTTTATTTCATTGGTGTGCTCACTTTCAGCAGCACTTGCTCCTGCAGGCATCCCACGCGTGCCATGTGGTTGAAGGATTTCTGTAGGAGCTCCTGAGTGTCTTTGCTGGGGCTCTTGGACTTCACCAGCTCCAGACCAGTTTTCACATTAATATCTCAGCTCAGTGTTTCTACTGCACTATTTGTGGAAGGCAGATTCTGGCCCCACACTCATGCGTGGGTTGCACGAAGACTCCTGGTTTCTCACAGGTAGTTTCCCCAGCTCTCTCCAGTCCTGGTGGCTCCCTTCTGAACCCCTGTGCTGGCGGACAGACATCTTCTAGTCCCTATTCAACAATGGATGACACTGTCTCAGCTTCCTGCTTTGAGACAACACTCTCTTTTCCCTGAATGGGTACCCCAGCTCCTAACATATATATCTGGTTCCATAGGCCAAATGGTTCGACTCCTGCTCATGCCTGTCCCCAAATTTTCCTTTCTTGCTTTGAAAGTGTTTATTTTTAAAAATGTAATCTACTGTCAAATTTGGAGGGAGATGTGAGCTTCCTATATCAGCTCAGTCTGCATCTTAACTAGAAGTCCTAGAATTCTACATTTCTAGGGGTCCAGAGCCCATGACACCTGGACCCTCTGATTCCATTTTTAATGATTCTATTATCCCAAGATTCTGGGTCTCTGGTCTTTCCTTTTGGACCCTGGCTCTCGGGCAGGTGAGGGTGAGTTGTAAGAGCCAAGATGGGTCCTCTATGCCTCCTTGTTCAGTAGCCCCTCCACTGTTTCCTCCCCACCCTAATCCCACAGTTTGGCCCTAAGACAATTGTTATCATAATCGGCCTTCCCTTAGGGGACCTCAAAAAACCAAAACTCTCCCGGCCCCCATGTCAGATAGAACCTTGCGCCACGAGTGGACACAAAGATACAGTGACAGGCAGGAGGAGAGCAGTTTCTAGGCTGGGGAGAGTCCTCTGTGCCCAGGAAATTGTGTAATGCCCTGTGTAAGAAGTGCATCCCCCCTCCCACTAACCCCAGCACTCCGCACCCCGCTTGTGGACTTCTCAGTCTGAATGTGAACAAATCCCCTCAGGGCCACACCCCTCGCGCTCAGCCGCCCCACCCTCAGCACGCCTTCCATTCACCTCCTGGCCATGTCCTAACTCTGCTCCTTTCGTCCTTCCCCGTCCTTCCCCACTGGCACCGCCCCTATCAGACCACAGTCATCTTTCACTTGGACAACCACATGGTCCCCAACAGGTCCCCTCCCGGCTTCCATGCCCATTTCTGCAGACCAGTCTCCACCCAGCAACTGGAAGATGCTTCTAAATGCACCAGTTTGATCATGTCACCCCCTCCCCCGCCTCTGCATAAACTCCTCAGCGTCTCCCCGTTGCTCTTGGGCTCAATGAAGGTTTCTTAGTGTCCTCCACGGGCCGCTGCAGGGTGCCCTCGCCCTCCCAGCCTCACCCCGCGCACCCTCTCCAGCCGCAGGGCCTTCTTCCGGGTCCCGCTTTGCAGGGACTTTGCTCATGGCTTTCCCTCTGCATGCTGGGGCCTCTTCCCTCCCCACTTCTTGCTCATCTTTCAGTTCTCAGCTCAGGAAGCTTCCCTGACCCCTCCCACTGGACCAGATCCGCTGTCCTAGGCCTCTCCTGAGCGCCTGGCCTCTGTGACATTCACTGCCCTGTGTAATTTGATCTTATTTATTTTTGCGATTAGCAAGGTAGCAGATTGGTTAAGACCCTCAACTTTGGAGACAGACCCTGAGTTCAAATCTTAATCTGTTTAAGCCTTGGTTTCCTTATCTGTAAAATGCAAAAAAAAAAAAAAAAAATTGTATTTGCCTGTCTCATAATACTGTAGATAAGGAAATGAGTTCCATGTGTAAAGTGCTTAGAATTGAGCCAGCGCAGAGTAAGTACTAGCCATTCAGTGCCAGCAATTCTTCTGATGGCCCCTGTGATTGATCAGTGGCTCCTCACCCACCATCAGCCTGAGAGCCCCAGGAGGGCGGGGACCTCATCTCTTCTGGTCACCACTGGGGCCTTGAAGGGGCGCACTCAGTAGATGTCCATAGATGCTGCCTGCAAACAGCAAGTGGGCGTCTGAGTGAAGGGCCGTGTCCCCACAGGCATCCATCATGACGGGCACCGTGCAGAGCACGGCCCTTGGGAGCAGGCCTGGCCGCCGGCCCTGGCGGAGGGGCCGGGAGGCGCGAGCTCCCCCTGAAGACATGCAGGAGCTGCTGCTGCCGACACCCTTGGAGATGCACAAGGTGGGTGCTGGGCGCAGGAGGCCTGGATGTGTGTCCTGGTGCCGTGAGGACTCACGGTGGGCTCTAGATGGGCCACCCCTCTCCGGCTTTGTTCTCCTCCACCATATAATAGGGGTTTTGTACTAGGTTGAATTTTCAAGACTCCTGTCATTTGGGTGACACATAAACATGCCTGTGATATATGCTGGGCTATTCTTAACATTTTTCTTTAAGTAGACTCACTTTTTTCCCCACTTAAGTTATTGTGTGTGTGTGTGTATATATAATATATATATGAAATATAAAGACTTATGTATATTATATGTATGTGTATATATGAGCACCTTAAATGAGAAACCAGCATTTTTGCCCTCTATAGATTACTATATAGAAAAATAGAACACAGAGGAGAAAAAAAATCCTCTTGCCCAAGAGCCCTCAGAATCCTCTGAGTCTGAAGCCAGCCCCTTGGTAAAGTGGGAGATGAGCAGTGGAAACACATGGGTACCCCGCGGAGACTCTCCTGGATGGAAGCCAGAGGACCGGACGAGACCTGAAAAGGACTCCCTTCCCGAGGGCCTCCGCGGTGGCTGAGCACTGTGGACTGGAGGGTCTGCTGGCTGGAGAAGGCTTGGACAGGACAGGGGAGCGCAGCTGGGCCAGGGGCTAGGGCCGGGCCCAGAGGTATCAAATGCCAGACCAAGGGATTCCAGCTACTGTGGGAGGCTGAAGGCAAAGCTCAGAGCTCCAGGGACCGCTTCCTCCCTCTGTTTGCAGGTGACCCTGCACAAGGACCCCATGCGGAATGACTTTGGTTTTAGCGTCTCAGATGGCCTCCTGGAGAAGGGTGTCTATGTCCACACTGTGCGCCCTGATGGACCAGCCCAACGTGGGGGCCTCCAACCCTTCGACAGGGTCCTCCAGGTAATGCTGGGTGGGGGCACCACGGATGGAGCGGCCTTTCCTAGCCACAGGGTGGGAACACAGCCCTCACTTGTACCCTGGCTGAGTGGCCTTGCGCAGGTCACCTCCCCTCTCTGAGCCCCAGCTTCCTCAACTGTGAAAATGACAACACTAGTTGTATCTGTCAGGTTAGGCTGAGTTATGTTGTGTAACAAACAACTTGGAATCTCAGTGGCTTAACACACATAAACAGTCATTTATCACGTACAAGACATGTCCAGAGCGGGCCCATGTGGGCTTCCCTCTGCTTGGGCCGATGGAGGCTCCACCCTCTTGTAATCGCCTCCAGCTCCACGGCAGAGGAAACCAGACTGGAAGATCGCAAGTGGGTTTCCTTTCTGCCTTTACCAAGAAGCGACACCTGTCACTCCCCTTCACAGCCTATTGGTCAGAACTGGTCAAAGCAAGGGAGCCTGGGAAATGTGGGTGAGCAGCTGGAAAGCTGTGGGCATCCCTGGCCAGCTGCCCCGGGGCCGCCCTTCCCACGCCCCAGCTACTTTTGTTCCCTCCCTGTGATTTCCACCATACTTGTGCTGACTTTACTGAATATATGTTTCCTCCCAATTGGAGTTTTTTCAACTTAAATTTATTTTAAAAGGAAAATTTCATCTCAATTAGGAACGAAAACCCAGCACCCCTTGCTTGAAATAGAAGGTCGATGTAAAATACAAAAAAGATAGAAACAAGACAGTGTCACAAACTGTAGGCAGGAGGCTAAGTGTGCGTGTGCCTTTTATGTTAATAAGGGAGAGGAGCCGGTGGTGGAGGGGTGGAGGGTGTCCTGGCCCTTCCCGAGGACTTCCTCTTGATAAACTCTCACCAGGATTGAAAGGGTTAAAGGAAGAATGGCTTCCTCCGCATGAGAGTTCTAGGTTTTCCCTGGGTCTGGGCTGGAGGAGGGCCCTCACTTTAGGAGACCCTGTGATTCCCACCCTCTTCAGCCCAGGCCCAGCTGACACCAGTCTGTCCCCTTGGCTGTGCACTATGCAGGTCAACCACGTTCGCACGCGGGACTTCGACTGTCGCCTGGCGGTGCCGCTCCTGGCCGAGGCGGGGGAGGTCCTGGAGCTGGTCATCAGCCGCAGCCCGCTGGCACAGAGCAGCCGGGCCCCACAAGCGCCAGGTCCCAGCAGCCCCCGGATGCTCTGAAGTCAGCGTGTGGTCCAGACGCCCAAAAGGCCACCCAGGCAGATCTGGTTCCCAGACCTGTAGCTGGGCTGGAGAAGTGCCACCCACTTGTCCGTCTGTGGGTCTGGCAGGCTCTGAGCTGCGGACGGGACTTCGTCTCTGTTCTCTGGTTCTGTGGTGACTGGGGGGGCCAGGAAGTCAGGTCCTGCCCCAGTTGGAGTAACATCTAGGTCTCTCTCCATGTTAGGTCTCCGAGATGCCCAGAGGTGCCCGGCCTGACAGAGGCCAGGATGGGCTGCTCAACCAGGAGAAGAGGGGCCTGGGTAGGGACCCAGGTCCCTACAGGGTATCCTAAGAAGGGGGTCTGGGGTGGAGAAAGCCAAGCTCAGTGGGCGTGCTTTCTCCCAGCACAGCTATCGATCCAGAATGAGCTGCCAGGGAGGGGTGAGCTCCCTGTCAAGGGATGTAAGCAAGTGGGAGCTGTATACTCCAGTGCAGTCATGGACTGAGGTGGAAGGCATCCCGGTGATGCTTCCATACTGGTGCAGCTGGCTAGTTTCCTGATGGGAGCGTTTAGGGTGAGGCTGGGGGTCACTTCATCCAGAGAGCCGAATGCCAGGAGGGACGCTGCTCAGGGTAGGAGCCCACCTCCTTCCCTTCGCCAGAGTTCTCGTGTCTGGGCCTTGCTGGTTCTGAGATTCTCGGATCCCGAGCGTCCCCAGTTAGGAGATGGTGAGCGTGGGCGTCTCCCCATCCCTCCCGCATAGCGCTGGCCTTTGGTTATGACAGTCAGCCATTCTTTCTTTCGCGTCTCTGGTCTGGGACTGCAGGTCTGGCCCATCAGGGAGCTGTGTCAGGCTCCGGGCTCAGCCCTCCTGCTGTTTTTGTAGGACACGTGGCCGCTGGCCCATCTGCACAGTCCTCTCTCGGCCCAGGCCCCTCAGTGGGGAGGGAGTCATTTGGGACAAAAGACCCGAGAGGTTTCATTCACCTGCCATTTCAGTGAAGATGGGAAACCATGGAAATAGGATCCGCAAACTGACACAGCTCTTGCCTGGCGTCTAGATCAGTGGAGGAGGAGAGAGAGGGAGAGAGAAGCCCAGAGATGGGGGAGGGAGAGAGAGAGAGAGAGAGAGGGAGAGAGGGAGACAGCCTAGAGAGATGGGCCGTTCTCTCTCACGCCCAATGCTGACAGTGTCCAAAGTGGTGATTCGAAGAAGTTTATTCCCACTTGAAATCTGGAAGCACCAGCGTTCCTTAAAATTGTTGTCTTCATTTCCTGCGGACCAGAAACCCTTCTAATTTTGAGATGGGCACAGGGCCTCCCCGTGGTGGTCTGGGCTGTGGCCCCTGCGATGGAGGTGGGCAGGTGGGATTCATCCAGGGCTGGGGGCTTACATTGCCCTGCCCGGCTCTTAATGGGGTCTCAGGAAACAGGGCGCCCACTCCCATTTGCATCCTTCTCCACCCTTGCGGCCCCTGGGGGCCCGGAAAACACTCTTCCATTTGAGGGACTGGACAGGGAGTCAGCGGCCTGTTCTTTTTGTCCTGGGTCACTGCTCTGTCACTGGGTGACCCTCCGAGTCTGACCCCCTCCGGACAATCAAGGGCTGGACAGTCTCTGAGCAGCTACTGGCCTCGCCGTTGCGGCCAGAACCATCTCCTGCTGAGGCCCGCATAGCAGCCTGCCCACACGCTCCCTGAGGGCCTGCCATCCCCCAGCTGCCCCGTCCTCTTCCCCATGTCCCGCCCCTCTGTCCCCGCCCTGGAGAGCCTTTGTGCGTGCCATGGCTGGACTGCCCAGCGCCTCTGCTGTCTTGAGTCCTGTGTAAACCTCCGCCCAGGGTGAAAGGGCACTGCCCCCCATCACAGGGGCACCAAGCAAAAGCCAAGAGCCCTTGGCTCTCGGGGTTAGGGGGCAGGTGGCACAGCAGAGACACAGCCACTGGTGGCCTCAGCTGTGTGACTTTAGGCAAGTGGACCAAACTCTCTGGGCCTCTGTCACGTGACAGAACTGGACAGGACCCGCTCCCAGGGCCTCTTGGTTTCGGGGGGCTGCGTTCGACTGCAGGTGGGGCAGATGCACCCTGACCCTGACCCCTTCCCTCCTCGGGCTGAGGCCTTGCCATTTCCCCGGACGTATGCAACCAGGCCCGGCGCTGGCCCCGGCCGCCGGCCTTCTCATATGCAATATTCCTCTGGCTTCGCGTGGGGTCATTCTTCCCAGACCTGACCCCGTCCCCGGTGAGCGTCCTGCCTGCCTATGCATTTTGGGTACAGCCCTGCGCCACACCCCTTCCAGCCCCTGAAAGCTGTATTTTTCTCTGGCTGAGATTAGAGCATATTCCTTGTAAAGTATTTTTCTACGTGGGGTTTTCTCAGGGCTCTGGGGGAGCACAGCACGCAGGGCTGCCTGCGGGCCCACGTGTGAACCTGCGCCGCCGCCGGGACCGCGGCGATTGGGGGCGGGGGCGGCTGTCGGGATGAGGTGGGTTTTTTAAATAAAATTACTTAAGTGCACCTGGCGTAGAGAGTGTGCTTTTTTCTATTGTAGGCCGGCAGGAGTCGACTGCTTGCTTCTTAGGACATCTCGCCTGCTTTTAATTCATTAATGAACTCATCCATTCAAAAAGTCTGCTATGTATTTGGCATCATTCTGGCCCCTGGGAAAACAACGTGAATGAGACAGATGAGATCTTGTCTGCATGGGGCTTATATCCTAGTGGAAGACAGACAGCAAGCAAGGGAGCAAATCATGAAGAATTCTTTCAGGAGGTCTGGCGTGCAATGAAGGAAACAGAGTAACAGGGGTAGAGTAACAGAGTAAGGGCTTTTCTGAAAAGGTGACATTTGTGCTGAGACTTGAAGGACGGGAGCCAGCCCTGTGGAGACCCGGAGGAAGAGCATCCCAGGAAGAGGGCACAGCAAGTGCAAAGGCCCTGAGGTGGGAACGAGCTTGGTGGGTTCAAGAAGAGAAAGGAGGTCCAGTAGGCAAGTGGGGCTGGAGACCAGCTTGGAGGTCGCAGGGCCCAACTGTGAGGGTGTGAGTGGGGACTACGGATTCTATTCCATATGCAGGGGGAAGCCACTGAGGCAGGTGAGTGGTGGCTCTGCTGTATGGAGCCCCTTTAGCCTGGGTAGGGGACAGCGATGCCCCTAATCTCTACAGGGCATCCAGGGCAGGATGGGTCCAGGGCAGGGCCGGCCCCGCTGGGGAAGCACAGCTCTGTGGGCAGAGGGAGTGCTTCTTCCTATCAGCTATGCAGGAGGGAGCCAGCACCCTGTCTCAAGAGGAGTGCAAGCAGGGCCTGGACCACACGGGGCATTTCTGTGGCTGGGCCAGGGAGGCCAGGGGCCAGAGTTGTGCAGAGGGCACTCATTCGTCCTTGTGCTGGGAGGGGGATAGGCTCGGGGGCACTTGTGAAACGAGGGAGCTGTGCGCCAAGCTGGCACCGCTGAGAGGGGCAGCGTCGGTCCCGCGGCTTGGCTGCACGCCAGGCACTGCTGCGTGCTTCGAGAGAACTCCCTGTGCTGCATGCC
>NC_060267.1:102156384-102167009 GCF_021613505.1 Equus quagga | reverse complement strand
CTGTGCTGCATGCCAGGCACTGCTGCGTGCTTCGAGAGAACTCCCTGCATCCTCCCCACAGCCTTTGGAGGTGCGTGTGTTATCATCAACATTACAGATGAGGAAACGGGCACAGAGAAGTCAAGTAACTGGCCAAGGTCACACAGGTAGTAAGGGAGGAAGCCAGGGTTTGAACACAAGCCACGTGGCCAAGACACTTGGGGGTGGGGAGAGTCGGGCAGAGGACGTCAGAAAGGCAGCCAGCCAGAAAAAGAGGGGGAGATTTTATTCTAACATTGTCTATAAATAATGAGTCGCTGAGAAAGATTTTTTTTTGGTCTGGGAAGTTGGGGAAGGACCCAGCAGGCTCCCCTGACCTCGCCTGCTCACAAAGGGTGGTGGGGGCCCGTGGGCAGGACAGCTGCCCAAAACACTGGCCTGCTCTGTGACCCCAGTGAGGCCAATCCCCTCTCCTAGCCTCAGTTTCCCCCACTGTAACAGTGGGTTGGGCTCACATTTCCCCAGGCTGAGGATGTATGTGTCAACCACTGGCCTCCTGGGGTCCTGTGTCTCCTCTTTCTGACGTCCCAGGGGCCGTGGCATCATCCCTGTTTGCGTCCCTCCAGGGCTGGCCACTCACCCTGTCTCCGTGCCGCCTGCCCCACTCCTGGACTTTGCGATCCGAGAGGCTCCGTTCGGGAGTCAGTAAGTGACTACACCTGGTACCTTATGAGCATCCCCTCTAATCATCCTGCAGCCTTGCAGGGGGCGGTAGTGTATTCCAGCTGGGGAAACTGAAGCTCAGGAAGCTGGTGGGAGATCTCCCAGTCACACAGGGCTGCGCACCCAGAAGGTGGACTTCAATCAGCAGGATCAGTAGAAGCTGCCAGAGCAGACTCAGGAGTCTGAGGACCAGGGTGCGAGGCCCGGCTCTTTTCTGGACTTGCTGTGTGCTCTTGAGCAAACCATGGCCCCCTCTGAGCCTCTGCCTCAGTGTCTCCAACCTGGGTAATAATAGTCACCATTGAGGAGCATCCTTAGGTGGGACTGAAAGCTCTTTGTAAAATGTACAACGCTTGCCAAACGTGAGGAAAAACAGCCTCATCAGAACGGAACGCAGGGGCCGGCCCGTGGCCGAGTGGTTAAGTTCACGCGCTCGGCCTTGGAGCCTGGGGTTTTGCCAGTTTGGATCCTGGACGCAGACATGGCACTGCTCATCAGGCCATGCTGAGGCGGCATCCCACATGCCACAGCTAGAAGGACCCACAACTAAAAATATACAACTATGTACCGGGGGGGGCTTTGGGGAGAAAAAGGAAAAATAGAATCTTTAAAAAAAAAAAAACAGAATGCACACGTGTTGGATTTTACAAAGGAAATGTTTATTTTCATGTTATAAGGTGATTACAAACTCCTCTAAAAAAAAGCAAAGATGAATTTAAAATATCGATATACATATTTATCTAATGAGCAAAGAGAAAAACCCTGCAAATACAGGGATTCATATCATAAAACATTTATACACAAAGCTTGTCTACCGCAAGACTGAATCACATGCCCAGGATCTCATTCAAATACAAATGTTCCTCCTCAGAAGAGTCTCTGGTTGGTTGATTTGGTTTTCTTTTTTTTTTTTTACAAAAGTTTAAAATATTTTAAAAATATTTTGAAGTTTTAATAAAAAGTCCTGGTGTGCCAGACATATTTCTGGAAGGAGGCAAGACCCACGTTCTCAGCTTTGTTTTGTGCTAAACACAGAGTCACAGTAGCTGGGGACTGGAAAATGAACTGGGTAAAAAAAATGGAGCCAACGTCTCGATTTGAAGCCAGATATACCCCAAGACGTCCCATCCCCCAAGGACCAGGCAGACAGGTCAGCAGCGACACCCCCCAGGGGACAAGGAGAGGCAGCTTCCCATAAAACAAGGGGCGTCTGAGGGCCGGTGCTGGAGAGAGGACGAAGGCTGCTCCTGGGCCTGGGGGCCGCACCGGCGCCAAGTTCTGGGATCGGGGTTTTGTGTGCTGTGCGGTCTTGTGCTTGTTGAATTTCTGCACAGTGGTATTTAAAACATCCGTGCGGATGGCCTGGGGCCGCCTGGCCTGGGTCTGAGGGCTGGACGAACCTCTAGCTGCCTGGAGCGGTTTCTCTTGGGTCCTTTCCTGGCTTACGTCTGAGGCTTGGGGGGAAGGGCGGTGCCTCTGCCCTCAGCGCCGGCTGCCCAGAGCACTTCCCGTGATGCTGCCTGGGCCCTGACCACTGTGCGTAGCACCTGGGTGACACAGGACGCCCTGTCCTAGGCCGGGGTGGGGGGACGGGTCTGCTCTCGTCTTGTGCTTCACCACCATCTCTGGGGGTGTGCTGGGGATCTGGGGCGAGAACAGGGGACCAGAGGTACAGAGAGGGAGCTGCAAAGAGCCCAGAACTCATCCAAGGCCACCTCCTGCTCCTGGGAATTTCCCACATAGCCTCTGGCTAATCCTGCCTAAGGCGTTCTGCCTCTTGCACACCAGCCAGCTTCTCTGGGCCTCAGTTTCCTCCTGTGCAGTAGGGCTCTCAATGCCCAGATCACAGAGGGCTGCTGGGTGCAGGGCCACGGTGAATGGGCGCTGCCCCTCCGACTGAAGGCCAGCTACCTGCCCCACGGAACCACAGCCTGGGGTCCAGCTGGCCCCTGAGGATGGTCCGAGGTGGGTGCTGCTCACCTTGTCCCTGACTGCGGGGGATGGAACGTTTCCTGTTTCATCAAGGCTTGCCTTCGGTCTTCAGGGAGAGACCTAGGGAGCTGCACTCGCCACTCGCCACACAGGCCCCAGAGCCCCTGCAGCTGGAAGTGACCCGAGAGGGGCTGGTTCCGTTCCCAGCTCGCTGTGCCAAAGTCCCTTCCCTGCTCCAGGCCTCAGTTTCCCCATTTTACAATGAGGGTGTTGGCTGGGGGGCCCTGGAGGCCTGTCCACTGCAGGGATTAACTCGGTCCACGCCCAGCTCAGCGAAGCATCTCCCTGGGGGAGATTTATCCCGGGGACCTTATCCATTTCCTCATCCTAAAAAATTCTTCAAACATCTCCCTCACACCCCTTCCAGATCCGGCTGACTGGGCTGTGTGTCGGCCTCCGGATTTCTGACCCATCCCAGGCGGGGAGCGGGCGGAGGACGGCCCGTTCTCCAGAGACAGGAGGACCAGAGTCGGGAGCTCTGCGTGTGGACACGGAGAAGCCGCGCGGCCTCGCACACTGTGCTCGCAGGGCCGAGTTCTGCGGACACAGAGCTGGGGGACTCGACCAGAGGCCGCCGGGGAGACAGGTGCCCCGGGAGCTTGCTGAGGAACCGGCTTGGGTGAAGTGGCTGACCTTCCTTCCAGGCGAGGCCTGGGGAGCTGGTCTGCATGTGTCTTTGGTCTGGAATTGGTCTGGGACTCTCATAAGAAGAGGCCTTCCTCGGGCCATTTCCAGAATGTTGCCATTTGCCCACCAACCCGCAATACTGTAGCCTCTCACCCGGGTCCAAGCCCCAGGAGGGGAGACGACGGTGGAGCCTGAAACAACCACAGATGCCCAGGCAGCCACAGACGCCCCTCGCCTCCACAGGCCACCTGTCCCCAACCCCTGAGAGCGGTTAGTTCACTGAGGTTCCATAAGACAAAGGAAAACAGGCCACATTGCTACTCAGGAAAAACCCAATAAAATCAAATCAGACACAGTGGCACCACAGATACACGGGGACAGGACACATCAGGACTGAAGCGTTTGGACCAGGGCTGGGTGCCGTTCGGCAGAGGATGTGCCTTGGAAACAGTGAAATGTGAATGCTCGCCAAAGCAAGAGGTTCAGAATTGCCTCTGTCCCTTGAGAGGGGGACATTAAAGGCTCCTCCCCCTCCTGAATTTGGGGAGGGGGTCCCAGGATCCAGAGAGCCCCCGCTCTGAAAACCTGAGTGGGGCTTCACTCCACACACCCCGTGAGGCGGGCAGTGCCGTTTGTGTGTGACAATGTTTCGGTGTAGTTGAGACTCTGAATTTGGAAGTGACTGTCTAAATGACACAGTTGGGGTCCCAATGGAGCTGGGGTGGGGGCGTGTCCGTACTGGGGCTTTTAAAGGGGGGCACCTTCTCTCCTGGTTCAGAGGAACGCTGCTCTACGTGAGGCTCTCAGTCAAGCCAGGTCTGGGCTGCCAGCCCCATGAAAACCCCAACCTTCTAGAAAATGCCCCCTCGCCTCCTCTTGCAGGCTCCCACGTAGTGCACAGCTGACACCAGCTCTGCAGGGCTGTGAAAGGCAGAGCTCTCTTCTCTCCCAGGGCCCCACCAAGGGCTGCACTTGTGCCTGAACTGCGAGGAGAGCGACGGGAGCGCGTCAGCCGAATCCAGAGCCGCTCCTGGCACTCCCTGCTGGGCGCTAGGGTGGCCCTGGGCCGGGATCTTCAACAAGAGCTTGTCAGGAGTTTCCCCGCCTCTGGGAGATGAGGACAGAGCTGAGTGGAGAGATGAGGAAAGAAAAGACGCCTCCTGACCCGGGCCCTCTGTGCGCCTGGCCTGCATCCTCCAGTCCACTCGCTCCCCTCCCGTCCCTCACAAATACGCCATGGTTCCTTCCGACAGGCAGCCTCCAGAGATGTCAGCTGGGGAATTGCCTGAACCTGCCAGGACCCCACTAAGATGCAACAGACCATCTGCACGAGGCTCGGAGCCCTGGGACTGCCAGCTCCTGGTGGGCGGCCTCAGGTCTCCATGGGGGCAGCCCCAGGAAGGATTGTGGCCAGGCGGTCAGCCTGAGGGCTCCCACCTCGGCCCCGTCCGCCCCAGCCTCTTGGAGCTCTCGCTGCTCCTCTGCATGAGTGGCTCTGACGGTCCGTCCGACAGTCCTTCTGACTGTCCAACCTCCACCGTCCACCTCAAAATACAAGGTGGGGTTTTGCTCCTGGTGCAGCGGCTTCTGCGGCTCTTAGAATCAGGCTGTTGCTGTGGGGCCTCATCTGTCAGCTTTGAGTCAGTCCTTGTGTTTGAGGGGCTGGTTCATTAGCTTGGCGTCTCTCTTCTTGGCGAAGACAAGAGCGACGAGGCATCTCCCCACGGCCTCCTTTCTCCAGCCCCTCTGGGTCTGGCCAGCTGGTGGGTGCTGTTTGCTTCCACTCGAACCACGTTTGGAAGGTGCTATGCACTTTTAAAATGGGCTCGTTGGCCCAGGAAAAGTCCGCCCTGCACTTTTTGGGGGCAGAACTTTCTGCCAGCTACACAAGCACCGAAGAATTGCTTTTAAAAATGAGATCTATTGCTGGCAGGATCAATTCAAGTGGTAAAAGTGTATGACAATCTCTAAGTGTATATACAGTTATATGTAAAAAAAATACAAAGAAAAATTTACCAAGTTCCTATAAAATACATCTAATTCAGTATGAAGGCTCTGCCTCGCCCCCGACATCTGCCTGTGGGTTTTCTTTTTGTACAAAATATCCCCAAATCAAAACAAAATACACATACGCACGGCACCACACACACACACACACACACACACACACACACACACACATTTTCTGTGACAATTAGAAAAACTCCTAGTGCAATCTGAAGCTCTGTAAACCTCGTCCTACGGGCATCTAATGTTAGTAAACAGCAGGAAAGTGGCCCGACCTGGCCACGAGCTCACATCATGGTCTCCACCAGGATGTGCGAGGGTTTCATGAGAGCCCCGTTCACGGCCCTGCGGGAGTTGTAGGGCGTGGCCCCCTCGCGCTCCACGGCCCAGCGGTTGGGTTCCCTGGGGGTCAGCAGGTACTTGAGTCTCTGGAGAAGGAAGGGGACAGAAGCGGAGGAGAGTCAGGGGGCCTGGTTTCCCTCCTGACCACGGCCATCCACCCACTCTGGGTCCTGCCATGTGCTGTTTGGCCTTTTGCAAACTACTACCCTCTCTGAACCTCCCATTTCAACTCTTAAGCTCCCTCCAGGCCCTGAATCAGGGCAAGATTCCTGTGGAAGTTCCTTGGCCAAGCCCTGCTTCCACACCTCAGAGGCAGGGTGACTCAGACCTCAGGCTCTGACTTCTTTCTCCCTTGGAGCTGGAATATGCCTCCTTGTGAGTCCCATCCCCCAACTTCTCTGACTTGCAAAGCGGCCAAGTTTCTGCAATTTGTATGCCTGAGGTCATATAACTGTCTTGAGCCTCCCATGGCTCCCACCTTCCTCAGGGAGAAACTCCAAACCCCTTGGCCTCCCACAAGCTGCATCCCTGCCTCCCTGCAGACGGGTCTCCCCATCTCCCTGCGGGCGTGCAGCTCTCCCTGCGAGGGCTGGGAGACCACTGCTTGTGTCGGAGCTGGGCCTCCCCGAGAGGGGCCAGAGGCGGCACCGCCCAAGAATTCGCACAGGATCCCCGGGCAGGGCGAGTTTCGTCCTCCCCGCTGGAGGCCTGATCGTGGAGTCTGGGAGGGAAAGAGCGCCCCTGGCCACCCAGCCAGCCAGAGCAGGACCGGGACTCCAACTCAGGGCTCTGGCCGCCCAGCCCACCTCCTGGCCAGAGACGTAAAGAGGAAGCAGTTGGAAACCACAAACTCTCCAGGCAGTGACGTTCAACGTAGGTATACAACAAGTGCTTAAAAGCTGCTATTAAAAGCTACAATATTTCATTTGAAAATCTAGATTTCCATCTGCCCCTAAAACATTTCAAGACCCGGCGACCCCAGACCCACATCCTCTCTTGGTGACAACGGGCCAGAGCTGATGAGCGCTGCCTGCTGTAGATTTCCATGGCCTTCTCCAGTTCACTCCCAGCCCTGCCCGGGGGGCCCCTCATCTGGGCTGCCCCTCTGGTCCCTGGAGGAGGAGACTGGAGGCCCAGGTAAAGGGCGAGGGGTGGAACACCAGCGGAGGGCAGGCTCTGCTCCCCTTGCATCGCTTTGCCTCTCGGTGCCTCTGGACAGCAGGTGTGCGCCCGGAAGGTGAGACAAGAGGCGCGCTCCCCCGGGCAGCACCCGGGGCTCTGTGCATAAGGGGGACGCAGACGCAGCTGGAATCCGCCCAGGACAGAGCTCGGGGTTGGCCGGTCGGGCGCAGAGAGAAGTTAGGGGCTGGGAGGACACCTCGGCACCCTGTGCAGGTGGGGGGTCGAGGGGCCCAGGGCAAAGACAGATGGATGGGGCTCAACCGCCTGCAGAGGAGGCGGCTTTGGTTCTACGATATTTTTAAATTGAGTTTTGAAGGGACAGTTAGTGACCTGTTGGACGTGCTCCTCCTCGTGGCTGAAATATGTAATTGCTGTGGCACTGACCAACCAGAACAGACATCCAAGACCCAGCTAACCTTCAGTTTCTGGGTGGCAGGGGCATTCTGGAAATTGCTGGGGAGGGGCTGGGTTGGCATGGGGCATTTGGGGGCCACCTGGAGGGCTCAGGGCAGCAGCTATTACTCATCTGTCGCCAGGCCCAGTATTCCAGTATTTTAAGAAATGATAGGGCCGATCAGCCTTCTGCCTGAACACTGGGGTCCTTGCCTGTGTCCCCTGAGAAAACACAATGGTCTAATGCTGCAGGAACCCCCCAAGGGCCGTCGCAGCTCAGACTGACCCTGGCATCATGTCGTCCTCCCTCACACACCCCTGCTTCTGTCCTCGGCTTGCTCCCTTTGTGCCCAGCCTCCTCTCTCCCCCACCAGCACCACCTCCAGGCCATTCCCCTGCCCAGCAGGAAACCGGCCCAACCCAGGGGGAGCCAGGGCCCCAGGACATCCTGGCTCCAGATTTTTAAGAATAACAATAAAACAGCCCAGAACAAAACAGTGCAGCCTTGGAGCCAGCCCAAGCTCAAGGTTAAGAGAGATGCTAAGAAAAGCCTTTCTTGGAAAGAGCCTGGCATCTCCAGGATTGCTGGAGGAATTTCTAAGAGCTGAGCGGTGGGCAGGGGCCGGGGGTGGAGCCAGGCAGGCACAGAGGCCTGGAAGTCGCAGGCTCGGCCTTGTGCAGGGGTGTCATCTGAGGGTCGGGCGGTAGGTGTGGCCACAGATTGGGGAGGGGTCCCCAGCGTGGGCTGGGCTTATCTGAGACGTGGCTGGGGGTGGCGGAGGGCTTCGGGGTGGAGCTCAGGCTTCCTCCCGGCTCCTTGTCTCCTGTCTCACCACCTCAGAAACACAGACCCCACTGCTCCCAGGATAAAGCCCTAGCTCTTAGCTTGGCACCCAAAGCCACCGTCACCTCTCCAGCCTCATCGCCCACCCCCCAGAACATGTCACTGCTGCCCAAGCGCTGTCACAGCTCCTGGCCTACGAATGCCTCGTGCCCCACACCCTCCATCTCGCATCCTCTGCTTGGCAAATCCCTCCTCGTGCCCATAGCCCTGTCTGAACGTCCCCACAGAGCCTTCTCCCATGTGAACTGTTCTCTGTTCCTGTTTCCCATGATGCACTCTCCTGCCCACAATCTCACCTACTCCATGGGGCAGGTGAGGGGTCTTGGACTCAAGAGAGGGCAAGCAACGTACCCAAGGTCACACAGCAAACCAACATCCACCTGGCTTTCAGCCTCTCGCCCTCCCCGCATAGTCTAGACTCAGGGTCCTGCATGCTCACCACAAGGAATGGCCCTTTCGTCTGGCAGAGGCGGATGACCACGACCAAGGGGACACACACCATGGAAGACAGGGCCAGGCTCCAGCCCAGCCCGATGGCCCAGGTAGGGTACATGTAGACTTTGTTGTAGGTCAGGGGTATGTACTTGATGAGCAGAAGCCAGGACGGCCAGAGGCCAGGGCAGGTCTGAGCGAGGCTGTGAGTGCTTAGCTGTTCTGGTCATGGTCTCACAGCAAGGGGCGGGCTCCCCTGTGCACGGGCTCCAGGAAGCACAGGACACTGAGGACTATCCATGATGGGCCAGGCAGCGGTCACCTGGTGCCCTGAGCAGAGACACTGCTGGCCGCAGTTGCTGCAAGTCTAATGTGCGAGTGGGGAGGGGCCTGACCGCCTGACCACCTCACGCAGCGCAGAGGAGGGGCTTTTCCAGAAGCAGGCTCGCCGTGGGCAGTCTCACTCTAGGCCCGTCTCTCCACCTCTACATACCTGGCTGTCCAGCCCAAGCAGGAGCAGCATGATAAAAAAGAGAATGGACCAAAACATGGGCAGCGGCATCATGGTCACAGCTTTAGGGTAGGCGATGAAGGCCAGGCCAGGACCTGAAGGGAAGAGGAAGGGGGAGGGGCAGAGGGGAGACACATCAGCGACCGAGCCGCCCGGGTGAGCACGGAGCTCACACAAGACACTCGGGTCTGAGGCAGGTCTCCCAAACCCAAAAAGCAGGGAGGAGGAGCCAGGTCTGAATTCTTGCCTGGGAGAAGACACCAGCCCCTCTCACATTTGGGTGGGGCACACCGGGACTCAGGCGGGGCCGTGTTAGCATCTGTCTCCTACACTCAGCCCAAGTGGCCCCCTCACACACCAGAATCTGGCTGGACACTGGGTATCCGGGTAGAAGACGGGACTGAGCGTGGACTCAGTCTGCCGGCTTGGAAAGGGAGGGTCTCCCCCAAAACCAGAGCCACTGATGCCAATGTTTGCTAGAAGGAAGCCAAGGGGGAAGGCTGTGGTTATCTGATGACTGAAGCCCGTTTGCAACCACAAGGTTTCTACCTAAACGCTGCAGGAGTGGGAGACAAGAGAACACAGAAGCCGGCCCCGCAGGGGCGCGTCTGCAGGGGCGCATCTGAGACCCTTGAACAGCGTCGAGGCATGCGTGTGCGAGACCCCAGGCTCAGGAGACCCGGGCCTCCCTCCCAGCCCTCATTCCTCCACCTCCTATGCACAGCACCACATGCCCTCACCGGGCCTCAGTTTCCCCGCCTGAGAACTGAGGGGCAGGTAAGGGGAAACGGCTCCCAAGGAGCCTTCTCGTGTTCAGGTTCCCAGATGTTCCTTTTCCCCAGAAAAGGGCTTCTGGCTTCCTCAGAGGGGCCTCTGCCAGGATCTGGAGGCAGGTTGGGGAGACAGGAGCCCGTCAGCTCAGGGGGCACCTTTCTGACTGGAAACATTCCAGGGCCTCAGAGAAACGTCCCCTCCTGTCTGCAGCCGGCCTGAGAGAAGACGCCGGGGAGAACTGAGCTGTGACCGAGACCGGTGGGTCCAGGAGGCGGCAGGAGCAGCAAAAACAGGGATGCCTAAGGGGCCTGGGCTGAGAACATACAGTAAAATCCACGACTGAAACAAAAGAGGTCAAGAAATGTGAAACAGAAAGGGCTGGAGGGCTGGGTATGTAAAACAGATATCAGAAACAAAATGAGCGGTTTAAGAATTTAAAAAACTTGGAAATAAAGTGGAGCCAGAAAGTACATCGTACAGCGTTAACCACAAATGTGGCGGGCGAGGCAAGTCCTGGAACCGCCCAGCGTCCACTCGGCCTGAGGAAAACCCGACGGTGACGGAGTGTCCTCGGGCGGCGATGCAAGAAAACCCCACGAGAAGTGGTGGGGGGTGCTCGTACCCACCCCAGAGTCCAGATTGCGGCCTTTCCACCTCGACTGGGGCCCCTGGTGCCCCCACATCAGCTCTGGCCCTGACTGGTCAACGTCACCGCGCGAGGGATCAGGTCCAGCCGACTGCGAGACAGATGTGAACCGGGCCCCCACCTCCACCCCCAGCCCCACCCTCGAGGAGGTTCTCAACGCACCCATTTCTGTA
>NC_060267.1:102149457-102156374 GCF_021613505.1 Equus quagga | reverse complement strand
GGGCAAAGGACAGAGTACAGTGGGGAGGCCACAGGGAGGAGCAGGGACTGTGGCAAATGGGAGCCTGAGTTCCAGCCCCAGGCAGCTCTCCTCAGCTCCAGCTACTGATGGGCCCACGGGGGCTCGATGCTCCCATTTCTCGAGAGATGTTGAAATCTGAGACATACGCAGATACACGCTTGCCAATTCCTAACACGGTGTGAGCCACTGCCCTCTTTGGTCATACCATTGCCTACGTCCCCCAAGGCAGCCACAGCCAAGGGCAGGACAGGCTTGCCTGGAGATGCTGACCAGCCTGGCCTCACAGGCCCAACGGCTCGCCCCAGTGAGGTCATCCAGGAAGCCCGGCATTGTTTTGCCCAGAACAAAGATGAAACAATGAGCAACAATATTCCTGTCCTAGTGAAAGTGAATTCTGTTTGGGGGATTGTTTTCAGCATGACATCTCTGGGGACAGGGCTTGTTATCTGCCTGGGCTTCAGTGTCTGTGGGCAAGGTCCTCCCCTCCCCTGCTCTGACGGCAACACGCCACCCCATGAAAGCTCAGGTCTACCCTCCGAGACCCCCCACCCCCGCTGACAGCACCTTGCGTGGCTCATGCTCAGCCTTCAACCTACAGAAGTGTTGGCTTCTCCCCAAGCCTCACGCAGCCTCCTCCTTCGCAGGTCAGGAGGCGGAGGCTCAGAGCAGGGGAAGGTCTGGGCCAGGTCACACAGCCAGGAGTGGTGGCTCAGGATTCACACCTAGATCCTGACTCCATGCCGCTGGTGCCACCCTGGCACCCTGGCCACCAAGGTGACCTCTGGGCAGGGACCTACCAGAGAGTGCGAATTTCTTGGTCTGTGGTTTGGAAAGGAGAAAGTGGCTGAAGGTGAACAGGTTTTGCAAAGAACTGGCCTCGGGAACAGTCCTGGGAGGGGAGGATGTGGGCCCAATGGACAGCCACCCTGTCCTCTCCCTCACAAAGTCGTCTGCAGGTAAAAGGTCTAGAGACTGAGTCCAAATATTTCCTCATCTCCCTGGAGGGGCAGGCCCTGACCCAAAGCCCGGAGAACCACAGGCGGACAGCAGAGACGGAACAAAAAGGAGGATGTGCAGATCCCGGGGGTGGGGGCGGGGGAGGCCGAGCAGGCTCCTGTGCGGCAGGGCTGGGCCTGGGGACAGGCGGGGCTGCAGGGGCAGGATGTCCAGGGGCTGCCCTGGAGGTGACCGTGAGCTGGGCACATGCCGTGCCCAAAACAGAGGTGCCCAGGCACCGGCGGAACAGGCCACTGAGCCGGGAAGGGCCGCGGCGGGGGGTCAGGACGCTGGGTCTAGTTCTGGTTCTGTCGGGTCACACAGGCCAAGTACTTCCCCTTTGCATCTCGATGTCCAGGGGTAGAACCAGCAAGGGCGGCTTTGGCAAGCAGTGACTGGTGGGCAACACTGACCGAGAGCACGCCCGAGGGGCAGGCGCTGCTCCAGGAAGAGGGCACGGAGGTGAGCCCCGAGGAGCTGACCCTCCGGAAGGGGAGGTGGACACCAAACACACACACGAATACATGTTTACGACCCGGGCTAGCATGCAGAAGACGACCCAGCAGGACGAGGCAGAGGGGACGAGGGCACGGGGAGTCCACAAGGCCTCTCTGAGGGGGTGACGTTCAGCATGGCAGACGCTCACTGAGGACTGGCTCCGGGGAGGCCCTGTGCAAGCCCATCCAGATACCAACGCATTTATTCCCCTCAGCAGCCTGGATGAAGGAATGAGGCCCAGAGAGGTGAAGCCATATGACCAAAGTCACAAAGCTGGGATACTTTCCAACCCAGCGGATAGGCTCCAGGATCTGTGCTGTCAATCACATTGAAGCTGAGATCTGCACGGCAAACACCTAGGGAATGGTGTCAGAGCAGGGAACAGTGTGTACGAACAGGGCCACCCTGGGCATGGTAAAGGAAGACAGAGAAGGCCGGTGTGGGACAGAGCAAGGGGGCACAAGGCTGGGGTGACCTGCAGCGGAGGCAAAGCCTGCAGGCCAGCCTTAGGACCTGGATTTATCCCAAGGGTAGGGGGAGCCCCTGGAGAGTTTCATGCGGCCCCAACGAGGACTCAACCTGTTTGGCTAAAAGCCCCGGCTTGTCCCTGCCCAGCTGCCCCGCCCCCACTCTGCGAGGGGATCTGAGGGCCCACGCTGGGCTCTGCCCTGTAAGCAGCTGTTAGTGGGGACTTTCTAGCAGGGGCCCGCAGAGCTCAAGTCCTTACCCACGACACCCTGGAGCCTCCCAGCCTCCCCGTGACCCGAGTTGCTGTAGGACAGGCTGAAGGCGGCTGCTGTTTTTTGCAAAGAGGAACCAGCCAAGGATGGGCCATAACACCCTTGGCCAAGGGCCACACCACCAGTGACACAGAGAAGAAAACGCTCTAGTGCGTGGGGCGTAGACCCTCCCCTCCCCGTGGGTCTGGAGAGAACGGGGCGGCTTCGATGCTGTCTGATCCGCGCAAGTCACCTCTCGGAGCTGAACAGGCACTTCCACACCTGGGGCTGGTCGGGAGGAGGAACCCCCAGCCCCGGCTGTCCCCTGCCAGCTGTGGCCCTACTGCACGCTGGCCCCGGCCCACTGCAGGGGGATGGCGTCCCCTTCCTGCCCTCGAGGCGCTAATGTCATGACAGGGCAGAGGGGCTCACTCTGTTAAAGTAACACAAAAGTGCTTCTGCAGGTTCAGGACAGGAGTCACGTGTCCGAACAAGACAGGCTTCAAGGAATAGGGCCTGTGACCCGATCCTGGCCAGGCCCGCAGCCTGGCTGGCCCTGGACTCCTGCAGGAAGGCGAGGGTGCAGGAATGGTCAAGCCTCACGGAGTCTGTCTGAGGGGACTCGGACCCCAACGCCACTTGGTGGATTTGCAGCATCTGCTGCCGTGACCAGAGCTCAGCTGAGGAGGTGGACGCGGGACCTGGCAGAGGCCGCCATGACGCCTACAGGGCGCTCAGGGGCCGTCTTCACGTGCAGCGGGTGAGTCAGCAGGCAACGGCCTCCCGGCCCTGACTCACCAGCCACAGGCCTGTCACTCTTCTCCCCATCAGCGTCACCACCCCCGGCCGGTTTTGCCGGAAGTAGGGTTGGGGAGGGGTCGACCTTGATCCTGAAGCAGGCTCTGCAGAGCCCAGGATTATTTCTGGAGGCCATAAAAAAAGAGACACAAGAAAAAAGAAAGGCTCGCTTTCCATTTCCTCAAACTTCCCCTTTTAAGCCCGAGAATCTACAGCTGCCCTCCTCTCGCTGGCTGTGAAAAGCAGAGGCAGCCCCTCCTCCACTCTACAGACACTGGAGAGAGACAGGCCACCCAAGGCATCAAGGGCACGCCTGGGCCCACGCTCAGAGCCCAGCCACCCCCAACTCTGCCACCGACCGGAGCTCTGCCGGAAGTCACAGCTCCATGGAAACCAGCCACGGCACTCCTTGCTGTATCGCCCTGAGCAAGTCGCCTCTCTCAGCCTCAGTGTTACCGTCTGTAAGACGGGCACATGTCCCATCTCCAGCCATGAGAACTCCCAGGCCATTGAATGTTTGTAAACAGCTCCCTGCTCTCATTGCTTCTCTTTTAAACACGTTTCTCCTCAACAAGGAAGGACCTTCTTCCTTCCTCGATCCAAAATTGCCTCACTCTCACTCAGAAATTCAGCTCGAGGAGAGTCTGGCGCCTGCAGAGTGAACAGCCTGGGATTTAGCAGGACAGAGGTGTGACTGACTAGCGACACCTGCCGCCCGCGCTCCGTGTCCCAGAGCAAAGGGGCTTGTTGCCTGGACTTCTGCTCCACTTACCTGAAAGTCAAGTTTCAGGCATCTTCCATCATCTGGAGCCCACCCGAGGTCCCCAGGGGCTACGGAACCACTCATCCCGGGCTTCCTCACGCCCCCACACACGGGCTCATGCCGTTCCCTGAGCCTGGCACACTTTCCCCGAGCAGCCCATGGGCGATTCCCCAGGACAATGGCCCCAAGGACCCCCCAGTGCCTTCCCTTGGCTCCTCAGGCCACCCCACTTCTGCCCCTACTCACCAGCCCCTGCTACAATTGTCTGCTTCCTCCTCTGTTGCCCAGGCCTGCTTCCTGACACCCAGGACAAGGCTGAGCACGGTGAACACTGCTCGGATGGAACACTCAGTGCCCAGGGCTCTGGGGACACCCAGTGTAGGAGGAAATACCTTCCACCTTGTAGCTGCGAGGGCTCCTCGATTTGGGGGACAGAGCAAAGAACAATGGCAGACATTTAGGACATAGGCAGGACTGTCAACAGAGGCAGGATGGGCCCTACACACCCTCTGATGGAGAGAGGGGATGCGTTTCTGGCCTCTGAGCAGTTCCCCCCAAATGGTCAAAACCCTTCACGGCTTTGCCTTTTTTTGAGACGAGCCCCAAATCTTTAGGAAATCAATTTTCATGAAACAATGTGTTCCCTGAGCATCTACCAAAAATGACTTTGAAGTGAATTCTCCCCTGATCCCCTAAAGATTTGCCAAGGGGAATCTTTCTGGATCTTGTGCAAAAATCAAAGGCTCAAAACAGGGCCTTAGAGGTTTTGGCACATGCAAATGCAAGCCCATTTTCTAGGTGAGGAAACTGAGGCCCGAGACCCACAGCAGAGCAATGACAAGAGATACCAGCCTCTTTCACAGATGGACCACCAGAGCTGGATGGAACTCATTTCACAGAGGGGAAACTGAGGCCGGAAGGAGGTGATGGAGGGCAGGGACACTCCCAACCCCCCCAAGCTAGTGGAATACAGTGATGCAGAGGCTCAAAGTAAAGCTCCCGCCCCAGACCTGGGTGGACCGGACTCCTGTCTAACCCCGTCAGGTTGGCGGGTGTTAAGGCGGCAGCAGCGGCCACTTCCAGGGCCACAAGATGGTGCCTAAGAGCAGCTACCGCTCAGCTAGAAGAGCTCAGTCCTGAAGTCCACTCCAGGGGCGGGGGCCCGCGGGAGGACTGACGTTTCTCAGCCGTGGTCTTCCTCCGAGTGCAGACCACCCCCGGGGCAACCCCAGACGTCCTCCCTCTCCCTCCACCGTGCACCTCGACCGTGTCTGCCAAGAGCACAGGGCTGGGGATGCGGCACTGCCTCCTCACTGTGGGCAGCAGCAGTTGGGGTGGCAGCAACTCAAAACAAGGCCACCCCAACCACTGGAAGCTCCACAGAGGCGCGCCTTGAACTCTGCTCCCACCAGCTTAGCCAAGCTTGTTTCTAGCCGCCCCCACTCCCTGACATGTCGCCTTCAGCTCAAGAACTATCGGTGGCTCCCAGCTGCTTGCACAATCTCTAAATATCCCCACACTCGGAATCCAAGGCTCATTACACTTGTCTGTCCCTGTCCCCAATCTCTGCCACTTTATTTCTCCTCTTGTCCTGCTTGAGTCCTGGGGCCTCCTTGCTCCCTAGCATGCTATTCAACCCTGCACTTTGTTTGTGGGTTCTCTTATGTTTAGGTGGACCCCACCCACCTTGAAGACCTGGCCAAAGTGTTGCCTCCTCCAGGAAGCCCTTCCTGCCCACCCCACTCTTTCCCCTTGCCTCCTCTGGCCTGTGTCACCCTCTGTTCACCAGGCGCTGGGCTCTCGCTTGGAACTGTGCCGCTCTGGACACAGTTCAAAGTTCTCCTTGGGTAACCTCAGTTTCTTCACCTATAAAGCGGGCCCCGTATCTGTAAAACTGGCCCTGGCAGAATCTCTGGGCTCTTGGGCAGAGCTGGTGGACGACCAAGACAGCTGCCTGAGCATCAGCATCGCCTGGGACTCCAGCTGGACACGCGGACGCCTGGGCCCACCACAGACCCCCGACCCTGAATCTTCAAGGCTCTGAAGCCAGTGCCCCAGGCGGATCTCAGAACCAAGGAAGGGTGGAAACAGTGGTGCTGACGACCTGGAGACACTTGGTAAAGTGTAAAGCAAAATCAACCAATGAAAAAGACTATTACTGGCTGATGATAATGCATGTGAGCACGCGTGTGTGCTCATGGACGGTCTCCCTTGCCCGACTGTGAGCCTCTGGGGGCTGGGCCAGGGTTTGACTTCTGCCAGCGCAGTCAGTCCAGCGCCCAACCCATCTGCCCAGACTTGATACTTCGCCAGAGGTTTTCCTATTCCTGGTTGCCACTGCTCCTTACAGCACCCCCGGGGGAGGGGCGCTTTTGCCCCCATTTTACAGATTAGGAAACTGAGGCTTAGCGAGAAGACATGACCTGGCCCAAGGCTACCTAGTGATCACGTGACAGAGCCGGGATTTGAAAGCAGGACAAGGTCGACACTCCGTTCATCTGCTTGCTAAAGTACAAAGGAGTAGAGAAACGGGTTAGGGCCGACAGGTGGACGACCTGTGGCTTCTGGGGCAGCGACTGGGGTTGGGTGTGTCTGTTCCTGGGGTGACAAGTGTCAGAGACCCCGACCCAGGAGGGCACAAAGGAAGCTGGACCTGGCTCTGAAGCCTGGCAAGGGGCGGAGTCCATTGCACAGGCCTCAGTGTCTCCAAAGACAGGGACGAGGCAAAGGGCATATCGCCTGGGACTCGGGGACCCCCGGCTGCCACCCCAGCACAGGGGTTTGCCTTTTCCCTAAAGTGGAGGCAACCGGGGGGCCTTCCCAAAAGGAGAAACACCTGCCCCTAAAATGCCAGCTCCCGAAGCACAAGGGACAACAGCAAGAAAGGTCCCAGGAGCCACGGTGAGGCCCCAGCCCTGCCAGGGACCACTGCCTGACCGGGGAAAGGCCTGCCCCTCTCTGGGCTGCGGCCTGGACCAGCTGACCAGGAGACCCCAAGAGCTTAGAGGGGCAGTGTCCTAACTGTCCCTCCCCACACACACGTGCACACAGGTAGACACACACACACAAGTGCACACAGACACACACACAAGTGCACACAGGTAGACACACACACACACACA